>NW_027331931.1:8294634-8541475 GCF_048418815.1 Hemitrygon akajei
GGGGTGTCAGTGACCTCTGTATCAGAGAACAACACGGGTTTCTACATCCTCCTGTGAGATATAAATGTCCTCACAGTGGATTCGCATCAGCTGGCATAGCTGGAGTTTGCAAGGGGAAAGGGAGTAGGGAAGGGCCTGAGGAGAGAGAGTTTTAATCAGCAAACCATCGTCCGGGGTGGAGGGGTACAGGAGCTGTCTGATAGATCATTTTACAGTAATTGTGTTTTTATATAATCTCACAGATGGTGACTGAGGAAGGAGCTTGTTGAGGGAGGAGACCCGGAGGTGAGCAAGTCAGACACGGTATCAGGAGAGTGACAGTGATGTGATTTCCTGTGTCACGGGTACAGACAGTCGTCTCAAGTGAGGAGTTTGTGTGGAGATGCAGCTTCCCTGGAGGTGGAGGAAAGAGGACACACCAACAGGTGGAACCAGCTGTGGGAAGACATGGTTTGTCAGGTCTGACGACGAGCTGAATGTACCATAACCTTCAGACTGAATCAGAAAACCCTTCTGAGGGTATTTGAAATGTCAGACGCAGGGGAGATGTGATCACATGTGCAGAGGACAGGGGTTATGTCTCCATCAGACCCTCAGTTAGATGGTTCAAGTTACAATGTGCAGGGATGAAAACACGGTGTTTGGTGCCGGATTTAATCACTGATATATTACCTTGTCAGAAATAGCTATTTCCAGTGGTGACAAAGGGGTGCAGTCTGGTTTATTTCAGGATGGAGAGGGATGTGGAGTTTTGAAATCAATGCCTTGCGGTGCCACCATCGTTAATTTAGCATGTCCGGAGTGGTGGATCACACAGCACGGAAACAGGCATTTGGCCAGCCATACCTGTTCTGACCGTCCACTCACTGTCTACACTGGTCCCATTTATCAGCACTTGGTTCATAGCCGACTGTATCTCGGCAGTTTCAATGCTCATCCTCTTCGTAAATGTTGTGAAGGGACCTGCCTCCACCACCACCTCGGGCAGTGAGTTCCAGATTTCAGCTGCGCTCTGAGTGACAAATCTCCACCTCATGTCCCTCTAAACCTCTGCATCCTCTGCTTAAATCTATGCCCTCTGATCAGTGACACCTCTGTCCCAGGATCGGGGCCGATATGGGCATCAGTGAGGCCTTTGATAAGGTTCACATGGTAAGTTCCTGTGGAAAGTCAGATCACACGGGATCCAGGGAGAGCTGGCTCACTGGATGCACAGTTGTCTTGATGGTAGGAAGCAGAGAGTGATGGTGGGAGGCTGTTTATTGGACTCGAGGCCCAGGCCTAGTGAGGTTCCCCAGGGTTACACCCCATTGCGCTCATTATTCATTGATATTTAAATATATTTGCATTTGCACAGTTTGTTGAATTCTATGCTCCGATTTGCTAAGTGTTCCTGTAGGAAAAACAATCTCCGGGTTGTATGTGGTGACATATATGTACTCTGATAATAACATTTACTTTGAACATCAACCATTATTGTCATCTGGATCAATAATTTGGTTAAGAATGTACAGGATATGGAGAGTAGGTTTGCAGCAAGTTCAATTACTTTTTCTGAAAGATTTTCAGTATAATCTCTCTGCTCTGTTTCCCTCTCTGCACTTGAACACCCCCTCCCCTTACTGTCTTCCCTCTCTGCCCCGTCCTCCCTCTCACCCTGACATTGGGCATACGTTCAGGGTGAAAGTGAATTATTTTCGGGGAATTCTTCACTCAGAGGTTGGTGAGAGTGTGGAATGAGCTGCCAGTGGAAGTGGAGGATGTGGGTTTGATTTAGACACTAAAGAGGAATTTGGGTGAGGACGCGGGTGGGAGGTGTATGGAGGCTCTGGTGCAGGTAGTTGGAACCAGGCAGTAACAACAAAAACAGGTCAGCATGGACTAGAAGGGCCTGTTTCAGTACTGCTGCTCTCTGTGACTCTAATAATATTCTGATTTGTAATTTCCACAGTCAGTACTTTGCTACTTATGACTGAACCCAGACATTTACCCAAACAAGAACTGAAAGACTCTTGGCTGGCTACAGAAAGTGTTTACAAGCTGTGATACTTGCCAAAGGGGGTGTTACTCAGTACTGACAATACAGGGCACACAAACTTTTGCTTCGGGCCCTTTTCCTTCTTTGTTATTTTGAAATTGTAAAAGATGGAACTAAAAATGTAATCTTGCTTAAAATATTAAAGAAATGTGTCATCTTTAACTTTATGCCTTTTGTAATCAGGTCATCTCTTACTCGCTTAGCTATTCACAGGAACAGAAATTTTGACCAGGGGTGCCCAAACTTTTGCATGCCACTGTATATATCCTGTGCCTTCCAAATTGCTTCCAAAAATTCCAGCCATTGCTGCTCCATTTTTGTCCCTGCCCGTGTTCTTTTTAAATCAATTTTGACCAATTTTTCTCTCATGCCTCTCTAATTCTCTTTATTCCACATCTGACTTTAGCTTCTCCTTCTCTAATGTCGGGGTGAATTTGATCATATTAAGAGCACTTGCCCCTAAGTGTTCTTTGGACTTTAGTGACCTAATTAATTCTGGTTCATTACAACAATCCAGAATATCTGATCCCCAAGTGGGCTCAACCACGAGATGCTCGGGAAAAAAAGCATCTTGTAGGCATTCTAGGAAATTCCTCCTCTTGAGACTAACACCATCCTGATTTTCCTAATCACCTGCTTGACAATCCCCCATGACTATTGTAACATTGCCCGTATGGCACGTATTTTCTATTTCGCATTGAAATTTGTGGACCTCATTCTTACTACTGTTTGGAGGTCCCTATACAATTCCCATCAAGGATTTTTTTTGTACATTTGCTGTTCTTTGATTCTACCCACATATTCTACACCTTCCAACCCTATGCCACCTCTTTCTAATTATTTTATTTAATATTTTACCAACAGAGCCACACAACCCAATAGCAGCTTGATCTTTCAATAAATATGTAAGTATCTGGGAAACAAGAGGACCTGCAGATGCTAGAAATCTAGAGAGCTACACACAAAGTGCTGGAGGAGCTCAGCATGTCAGGCAGCATCTATGGATGGGAATCAACATTTCAGGCCAAGACCCTTCACCGGGACTCTGGGTACCCACGTATCTGGAATATCAACAAGCAAAGAACATAGAAAGTAGTGCGGAATACGGAAAACCTTTGACAAAAGTTAGTTCAAGGCTTTAAAAAACCTACCAAATAGAGCTCAATAATTAGCAAATACCACACAGGCAATAAACATTTTCATCAATACCGACACTGAATTTTTTTTAATAAAATTATCTTGGTCCCATTTCAATCAGTAAAATTTAGAAAGATAAACAAGATCTTAAGAAAGCTTTAGAAAAGACTATTTCCACTCAAACCCACTGAGATTAACACGACCTTGGACAGAAGGAGGAAGAGAAATAACACACATGAGGAAAGATCACACAACAGTCAGATAAAACTTCTAAGTATATAATTTAATCAAAAATGAACTGGATTTAGCACTCCATGTGTGTATATGCAATCGTGATAAGAAATACAGACCAGAAAACTTAAATGAGAGGCCAACTCAAAAAAATGAATCATCACTCTGGAAGGAAACATTAAACAGTGGAATGAGTATGACCCTCCATGGGAGACATTCCAACGATCTAAGAAGACAAGATGGTGACAAAATTATACGTTAATCAATACATTATTTCAGATAGGACAGTCCATAATAACCATCCGGATATAATATTACAGGATAAACAAGCAGGAACAACTCCCTCAGTAGATAAAGCATTTCCCAATGCACACAAGTTCCTCGACCAGTGGAGCACCTCGCCATGGGTATAGTTTGTGTCATCAGTCAGACAAACAAAAGATTTTCTCTGTCAATCAGCTTCCGAATGTTACTACTCTGTCATTCGTTACCACGCCCTGCTGCTGTGATGGTTTCTCTGTAGCAGCAATGTTTAGGTTACGACCAGAGATAACAGGGTTTTGGAGTGCTGGGACTATCCAATGACAGAAATGTTCTTTCTTGTGAGTCTGGAAGAGAGATTACCACGGGCTTTTCCCAGGGAGACATGAGAAAATGCAAATGGAGAGAGAGGGCACTTTTTCTTTTTTTTAATTTTCTTTACTAATGCTATGGTCAAAGTAAGAATTATAAAGCTCAATCATTTAATCACATATTGTTTACTGCTTGTTATTTGAGCATACTAATTTGTAACGGGGACACCTCAAGCAGCATCCACCCAAACGAGATTTGTTAAGTTTGACTGGGCTGGGGTGGGGGTCTATCACCCCGTATATTAAGCTGCTAGCCGAAGCGAGAGTTACATAAGCTTAGATGACTGAGTGAATACGTCCCCACATTCACAGTAGGTGAACAGCCTCTCCCCAGTGTGAACTCAATGGTGCACATTTGGTTGATTTGGCTGAGAGAATCTTTTCCCAAAGTCCGAGCAGGTGATCGGCCTCTCCCCTGTGTGAACAACGCTGCTGTCTGTAGATGAGATGACTCAGTGAATCCCACACACGGAGCAGGTGAACGGCCCAGTATGAACTGGTGTGCCAATAGGTCGGATGACCGGGTGAATCCCTTCCCACAGTCTGAGCAGGTGAACGGCCTCTCTCCAGTGTGAACTCGCTGATGTGCCATTAGGTCGGATGACCGAGTGAATCCCTTCCCATAGTCGAACAGGTGAACCGCCTCTCTCCAGTGTGAACTCTCTGATGTACCTTCAGTTGAGATGACCGAGTGAATCCCTTCCCACAGTCTGAGCAGGTGAACGGCTGCTCCCCACTGTGAACTTGCTGGTGTGCCATTAGAATGGATGACTGAGTGAATCCCTTCCCACAGTCTAAGCAGGTGAACGGCCTCTCTCCGGTGTGAACTCTCTGATGTACCTTCAGTTTAAATGACTGAGTGAATCCCTTCCCACACACTGAGCATGTGAATGGCCTCTCCCCAGTGTGAACTCGCTGATGTACCTTCAGTTCAGATGACTGAGTGAATCCCTTTCCACAGTCTGAGCAGGTGAATGGCCTCTCCCCAGTGTGAATTCGCTGATGTACCTTCAGTTGGGATGAGCAAGTGAATCCCTTCCCACAGTCTGAGCAGATGAACGGCCGCTCCCCAGTGTGACCTCGCTGATGTACCTTCAGTTTGTATGAGAAAGTGAATCCCTTCCCACAATCTGAGCAGGTGAACGGCCTCTCCCCAGTGTGAACTCGCTGATGTACCTTCAGTAGGGATGAGCAAGTGAATCCCTTCCCACAGTCTGAGCAGGTGAATGGCCTCTCGCCAGTGTGAACTCGCTGATGTACCTTCAGTTCAGATGACTGATTGAATCCCTTCCTGCAGTTTGAGCAAGTGAACGGCCTCTCTCCAGTGTGAATTCTTTGATGTACCTTCAGCTCGGATGAGCAAGTGAATCCCTTCCCACAGTCTGAGCAGGTGAACGGCCTCTCTCCAGTGTGAACTCGCTGATGTCTCAGTAGGTGAGATGAGGAAGTGAATCCCTTCCCACAGTCTGAGCAAGTGAATGGCCTCTCTCCAGTGTGAACTGACTGGTGTCTCAGTAGGTGAGATGAGCAAGTGAATCCCTTCCCACACTCTGAGCAGGTGAATGGCCTCTCTCCAGTATGAACTGACTGGTGTGCCAGTAGGTCGGATGACTGAGTGAATCCCTTCCCACAGTCTGAGCAGGTGAACGGCCTCTCCCCAGTGTGAACTCGCTGATGTACCTTCAGTTGGGATGAGCAAATGAATCCCTTCCCACAGTCTGAGCAGATGAACGGCCTCTCTCCAGTGTGAACTGACTGGTGTCTCAGCAGGTGAGATGACCTAGTGAATCCCTTCCGACAGACTGAGCAGGTGAACGGCCGCTCCCTAGTGTGAACTCGCTGGTGAGCCATTAGGTCAGATGACCGAGTGAATCCTTCCCCAAAAATTCAGCCGATGACCAGCCTCTGCCTAGAGAGAACTGACCGGTGTGTCCACACGTGGTATGACCAACTGAATGCCTTCTCACCCACAGAACAGATGAATGGCTTTGCCCAGTGTGAACTTGCTGATGTACCTTCAGTTGAAATGACTGACTAAATCCACTCCCAGTGTCCCAGCAAATGACGGGCACACCAGTCGGTCAGATGATTGAGTGAATCCTTCCCCACAGTCTGAGCAGGAAGGATGATCGAGGGAATCCCTTGCTCCTCTCTTAAATATCTGGACAGAGACAGCAAAACTGGCATGTTGTGTTTGAGATTCCCGTAGACAAATTCCTTGTCATTTTTAACCTGTGAAAAGATTTACAAAATCCATCAATGGGTGAAGGACAACATTTCAAATGAAATGACTTGAGTTGTCAAGGTGTGATCTGACATCACAGTGAAGTTCAACTCAAGTTGGAGAGAGAAATAATCTTGTACCTTGGCACAGTGCTGGTATCTGGAATGACCATTTAATTCTCTGATGCTCTTCCCGTCTCTATAATAATAGGGCATTTCTGCCATCTCCAATCTGTAAACATCACCAAGCATCTCACATGGTGTGTATGTACCGGCTGTGTTGTGAAAAGAGCACAGCAGCACCTCTTTCACCTCAACAGTATTTAGAACTTTGGGATGGGGCCACTGAGGACTTTCTACAGGGACACAATTGAGAGCATTGTGATTGACTGCATCACTGCCTGGTATGGGAACTGTACCTCCCTTAATCGCAGGAAACTGCAGAGAGTGGTGCGGATAGCCCAGCTCATCAGTAGATGTGAACCTCCCACTATTCAGTACATTTACACAGACAGGTGTGTAAAAAGGGCCCAAAGGATATCGGGGACCAAATTCGCCACAACCACAAACTGTTCCTGCTGCTACCATCAAGGAAATGGTACCACAGCAAAAGGACCAACAGGCTCCGGGACATCATCTTCCACCAAGCCTTCAAACTGATTAATTCATGCAGATACAATTGCATTTTGATGTTATATTGAATGTCCTATGTACAAACTATCTATTATAAATTACTATAAATTACACATTGCACATTTAGATGGAGACGTAACGTAAAGATTTCTACTCCTCACGTTTATGAAGTATGTATTTAATAAAGTCAATTCAATTCAATTCACCCTCTCCACTATCTGTTCTGTCATTCTGGCTCCCATTCCCCCTACAACTTATTTTAACCACATCACCCCCCCCCCCCCCCAACATTACGTCTAGCAAGCTTTACTACTAGGATATTAGTCCCCTCTTGTTCTGTTCCCCTATCACCCCTTTGACTTTCCTCTGCCAGGCAATTCCCCCCAACAGTTTCTAAAGTTGTCCACCTGTTGCTGTGTTGGATAGCAACAAGAGTACTTGGCGATGGCTATTTAACCTCATTCCCCTTCCTGACTCGCACCCAGTTGCCTGTATCCTGCACCTTGGGTGTAACTCATCTCACTTCATGTCATATCCATCACTCCCCTCCATCTGCTGGATGATCTGGAATTCACCCATTTCAAGATCCAACTCCATAAAGTGCAGGGTTACAAGCTACAGCTGGATGCACATCATGTAGGTGAGGGCATCAGGGACACTGGAGGTCTCACCACCTTCCCACCAATGTCTCCTGTAATTTGTAATGACCAGTGTGTATGTAAAGCTTGTATTGTGCATTTTTAGCCAGTGACAACATGTGCGCAGTGTATTTTATTCAGATTCAGATGTATTCATTTTCACTGTCAATAGGAACTTTGATCTCCTCTGGGTTCGATCGAGTTCATCTGCACTCTCGCACAACCTATGTAGCAGGCCTGTAACGGGTAATGAATGATTTTCTCACCAAAGCTTTTGCACATTGTCCATATGTGGTTTGCTTGCTAAATTACACTTTAAAATGTCAGATTTCCAAACATCACTCCACTGCTTCCCACTTGCAAATTCTCGGGCAACTTTAGTACCACCACATGCACACAGGTATCACCAATTTCTGCATTCTACATAAATATTTCCTCTGAACTCTCCCCCGGGTGACTGACGGTGGTGAACTCAGTGATGGGAATCCCAATGAATATGAAGGGAAGGGCAGTTCTCTGTCTCACTGGAGTCTGGCACATTTGTGATCTGAAAGCTGCTTGTTGCCCAGGGCAAAGGTGTTTGATATCATTACGTACCCAGAGAGAATGGGACAAAACATGTTCTCACCGGTAGAAAAGTCCAGAGCAACAGGAGGTAGAACAAGCAACACACACAAAATGCTGGAGGAACTCAGCAGGCCAGGCAGTATCTGTGGAAAAGAGTACTAATGCTGAGTTCCGCCGGCATTCTGTCTGTGTTGCTTGGATTTCCAGCATCTGCAGATTTTCTCTTATTAGTGATTGGAGGTAAAACAAAGGCGATTTTCTCTACTGGTGATGTAAAAGATTTTGTTCCCTTTCTCCGAGTTCCTAATCCTTGTATTTAGATAGCTGGAGCTCAGCTCCGTCTGAGAGATCCATCGGTTCCGATTCCCTCATCAGCCGGAAGATCCCCGGGGCCGGTGTACGGATCGTGGGGCTGAGAGAGAGGGAAGAGAGCAGGACTGTCCCAGGATTGCGGGTCACAGTTTTCGAAGTTCACAGGAATTGCCCTGAAATCGGTGTTTAAGATAAAAAGACTTAGAATCGCTCTTACCTGCACCGAAATCTGCAAGGCCTTCTGTGTACTGCGCGCATGCGTAATATTCGGAAACGTCACAGCCCTGACGCCTGCGCATTTCATCGGTGCTTCAAAGCCGGTCAAAATCTTTTAACGCAGGACCTTATGGGTAATGTGGGTGCCATTAAACATTTCTGCAAGCAGCGGATCAATGTCCATACCTCAGTTTTTTTTCGTGTGTGTGTAGAGAAATCTGCAGCTGTTTTAACGCAGAAAGCGGCTTCCAGAAACAATATACTCAATTTCAACGTGTAGCTCATGCCAAAGTAAAATGCAGGTATAAAACACAGGAGATTCTGCAGTTGCTGGAAATACAGAGACACACACACACAAAATGCTGGCGGAACTCTGCAGTTCAGGCAGCAACTAAGCAGCGGAGTACACAGTCTAGGCATGCTGAAGAGGCTCGGTCTAAACGTTGTCTATTTATTCCTCTCCACATTTGCTTCCGGATCTGTTGATTTCCAGCAGTATTTTGCAGAAATTAACCACCAATTTTTTCGGTCAACCAGTTTCCAAATGTTCCTTTTGTAGCCACATCCTGCTGGTCTGATTCCTCTTCCTCCTCGTAAGCTCTAGACCCCATCTCTCTCTGGAGCCCCAAAGCCCTGACTCAGGCTGGCAACACTTTGGTTTCTGACTCTGCTCCATCGAAGATTCACTCACTGGTCTGCTGTCAAATCTCTCCTCTCACTCACTTATTCTGTGGATTACTGAACTTTTCTACTTTACCATCATAAGACTTTAAGCATTGTTTCCCAAGCTTGATAGTTTGGGAGCTATATATATGCACAACACTGTTAACTTCTGTTTATTTCGTTTAATCTTTTATATTTGGAGTGGATACTGATAAAGATAGTGGTTTTCACATCGAAACCAGACTCCGTTAGTGATCTGTTGCTACTGGTACATAACAATTGCAACAACCCAGCTGTCTGAGGCACAGTCCTTTAAAATTGGTGAAAATGACCCAAAACTTTGAAAAGAGCAGAGAAGGAGTTTAACCAACTTCGTCCGGAGCCCTGAAGAACGTCACAACCACAGTGAGCTCATCGTCTGGAGAAAATCATGCAGGGAATTCATGCAGGTGTATAAGATGATGAGAGGCATTGGTCGTGTGAATAGTCAGAGGCTTTTTCCCAGGGCAGAAACGGCTAACACGAGGGGGAATAGGGTTAAGCTGCTTGGAAGTAGGTACAGAGGAGATGTCAGAGCTAAGTTTTTTAAACAAAGAGTGGTGTGTGTATGGAATGCACTGCCAGCGACGGTGGTAGAGGCGGATACAATAGGGTCTTTTAAGAGACTCTTAGATAGGTACAGGGAGCTTAGGAAAATAGGTGGCTATGTGGTAGGGTAATTCTAGACAGTTTCTAGAGTAGGTTACATGGTCGGCACAACATTGTGGGCCAAAGGGTCTGTAATGTGTTGAAGATTTCTATGATTCTATGAAATTCAAGGGAAATCTCCTATCCCACGGAGTGGTGACTAGCTGCAACCTGTCATCTCAGGGAGGGTGAGAGGGGAAAGGCAGGGATAGATTTTCATAAACTGAAATGGAACAGAAACATGGGTAAGGATCTGATGGGCCGAGTGGCCTCTCTCGTGTACATTTTGAGTGCGATAGAGACAGTAAGTACCTGACACACGGGATTTGATTAAAAAAAACTGGTTTATCTTTCACAGATCCATTGTATTAAACGCCAGTCTAGTTTAAGTCTAACATCAGCAGAACAGACTCCTCCAATGCTCAGTGACCAGGGTTCAGTCCTGGGTGCGATGAGCAGCCGCAAGAACTGCAGAATCTGACAGTAACAGTCCCTCATGAACCTGCAGCTGCCTTCAGTCACCGTGATGGTTAAACATTTAACACGGAGCTGATTTGAACTTCCTCCCTGATGTGAAGTTGCTGGTGTTGCAGCAGCTGGGATGATTGAGTAAAACTCTTTGCTCACTCCGGACAGAAATGTGGCCTCTATTTATTGTGAACTCACCGGAGCATCACAAGGTGGGTTAACTGAATGAGTCTCTTCGCACACACGGAGCAGGTGAACAGCCGCATCCCAGTGCGAAGCTGTTGGTGCATCTGCGATGGCCGGATGAACCCCTTCCGAAATGAGAGTCAGTGAATGACGTCACGGTGCTCTGAACGTCATGGCAATGTATCCAATCAGATCATGGACATGGGCACGTGCTCGGGCTCTCCTTGTAGCAAGTGGGGCGCTGTCTTCTCCAGCATCTCCGCCTCCACATTCAAGGATCGGCGGCATTCAAGCGCTGGTGAACTGACAGATACAGCGGAACTAACGAGCTGTTGTGTTTGTGATTCCCATACACAGATCCTTTGACTTTTCTACACAGTTAAAAGTTTACAAAGCTTGTCAGTGGATGAAGGACAACATTTCATTTTTCAAAATGTTCTTGAGACGAGCGGGGTAATTTAGTGAAGGTTTATAACCTTCGTTATATAACTCAGCCATGACTTTTTTTTATACTTAAAACGTTCATTTAATACCCCGGGCAAATAATCAACGACCAGCCTTATCTTATCATCTTCAAAGTTAATCATACCTAACCGACGAGATGGCGAATTATAGTAACCTTTCTTTTCAAGAAACGCAATGATCACAGGTGGAGGTTTCTGCTGAGAAGAGGATTTAAACACTGGGGCTCGGTGTACCCGGTCTATTCTGGGCGGAGTCTCCAAAACGTCAGAAAACATACGAGCCAACAGCTTTGCAAAAAATTCTGAAGGTCGATTGCCTTCGACCAACTCAGGAAGACCCAAAATTCGTATATTGTTCCTTCTTGATCTATTCTCAAGGCGACAATCTTTCGTCTTAGAGATTCAACGATTTTCGATTGTTTATCTCCGAACTTCCCCAACTCATCCGTCTTAGTATCGAGTCTCGTTACAGCATCTTCATGTTCCTGAATCTGAGTAGTCTGTTCCTGCAAAGTGTTTTGAATAGTCTGCAGCAGAATCTCAATTCGTTTAAGCTCTGTGGTAACCTTTAAACACACATCCGAATGTGGTTCAGACGTTTCGCTCTGAGCTTCCGAATTAGCTCCGCAATAGCTTCCACAGTCACAGAAGGATCCTCTTCTTTTTTCCAGAAGTTTTAGCACGAGACATCAACGCAGATTGGATTCAGTAACTTAAAAAGAACGAAGCTGTTCGAGAAACACGTCTACTCCATGCAATGCCAGTAGGAGGGGAAGGACAACATTTCAACTCAGATAATTTTAGTCTCCATGGTGACTTCTGATACTGTCACAGCTCCAAACAATTTGGAGGAATAATACTTCATCTTCAAACTGACCGCAGCCTCGGCACCAGGCACAATATCAAACTCTCTGCTTCCCTCTGTGTATCAAAATGGATCATTCCTCCCCTTCATCAGTCTGTGACTTGGCTCAGTTTGACTGTCTCCTTCGCATTCTGAGCATGCGCCACACACCCACAGAGATCACATTTTATTTACATGGCTGTGACTAGAGACTTTCTGAATATTATGTCCCTCCTGGCATTTGACGGTGGTAAACTCAGAGTCAACAATGGTATTGACCCTCAGGAGTAGGTGATTAGGCTTTTTCGTTGGAGATCGATAAACTGCCGGTGGTGTGTGTCTGGATGAGTGGGTCGTTTTCAGACTGGAAGGAGGAAGCATTTGGAGTACCCCAGAGATCAGTCCCTGACCACAGTTGTTCACAGTTTAATGTCCTGGCGGAGGCAGCGAGATGTGAGATGTCCCAGTGACGCATAAAGACTGGAGTTGGGGGAGGGGAGACTATTCACATGCAATTTCGTAGCTTTACAATCAGTACATAGTGCACTGTGGGGGCTGCAGTGGCGGGTTCCAATCTGCTAATTAGATTTGCTGACCACACTACATTGATCGGCCGAATTCCAAACAACTGCTGAACAGTGTCAATGATCAGAGGGATCGCAGACTCCAAGGAGGCGGGGCTATGACGTCAGTCACAGGCTGCCGGCGCCAACTGTGGCCTGAACCATAAGCGAGAGAGCGATCTGCAGACAGGCAGTCGGCCAGTCTAAAGAGAGAGAGAGAGAGACTGGAAAAGCTGATAGCTTCAGTTAGTCGCAGCTGAGGCTTGGAACTCTCCTATGCCCACAAGAGTGGGTTGATCATCGGTACACAGAACCACAACGAATGTGTGTGGCTGTCACTTCGTATAATCCATAGGAGTGGATTTTGGAATATCTTGTGTTAATCCTTGCCTGGGTATGTTGTGTGGTAACCCCTGGAAGACGGTATTCCTATGACAGGACACTTTCGCTGATAACTCTAATGTGACGGATTCAGTTCAGTTTCCTTCTGTGGTTCCAGAGCAGAAAATCAGTCTGTCTAAAATTTCCACACAATTAAAATGGGAAATTTGTTTATTCTCATAACGTACTGAGCTGCAGTGATAACTTTGCCTGACGTACCATCCACACAGATTGATACATTACAACAGTACATTGAGCTGATATACGACAGACAATCCTTGTAACAAAGCATAATGGCTGCAGAGAAAGTGCAGTCCAGATAGACGTATGGTGCAGGGTCACGTCGAGTTACATTGTGAGGCCGAGTCCATTTTATCATTCATTCGGCTTATAACCACAGACAGGAAGCCGTCCTTGAGCTTGTCATTACTAATAACTGCAGGTCTTTTTTTCTCACTTTCTCGTGGCACTAGACGGGAATGTCCATTAAGCCATTTATTATTTAATCTTGTATTGGAGCCCTCAGCTATAACACTACGTGAAGGTAAAAATATTCTTGGTATCTCTATGAATGGAACCATACATAAGATTTCTCTTTATGCAGATGATCTTTTGGTTTTTATTTCAGATCTTGAGGAATCAATTCCTAATCTTTTGGAAACACTTAAAGATTTTGGTAGATTTTCAGGATATAAAATTAACTTGAATAAAAGCGAATTGTTTCCATTAAATGTCCATGTTAGTATTTATGATGATATTCCTTTTAGAATTGTTAATACATTTAGATATTTAGGTATTATAATTACTAAAAAATATAAAGATCTCTATAAAGCGAATATAGTTCCTTTAATGGACTCCATGAAACAACTATTTTCTAGATGGAATTCACTTACTTTTTCTTTAATAGGTCGTATTCATGCTGTGAAAATGATGATTTTACCTAGATTTTTATATATTTTCCAAAATATACACATCTTTTTAACTAAAAAAAATCGATCAAATTGACTCTCTTATTTCTTCCTTTATTTGGACCAATAAGAGACCAAGAATTAATAAGTATCATTTACACAAATCTAAAAAAGATGGTGGACTTGCACTTCCTAATTTAAGACTGTGAATTTAATTGGGCTGTGAGTATTAGACAATTATGTTTTTGGTTACATTGGCTTGATAAGAACCAAAAATCATTATGAGTTGATTTGGAATTAAAAGCTGTTAAACAATTTTATTTAACTTCAATTTTAGGAGCTCCATTACCTTTACAGCTCTCTAAAATTCCAAATTTAAATCTTTACCCGGTTATTAAACAATCCCTACGGATTTGGGTTCAGTTTCGTTTTTTTAAAAAAAAAAATTTAAACGATTTAAGTTGACTAGTTTTTATATCGAAACTTTTCATTTAAACCTTCAACAACTGACCCAATTTTTCTCCTATGGAAAAATAAAGGGATCCATTCGTTTACAGATTTATTTTGTGATTGTCGATTGATGACCTTTGAAGAGTTATTTAACAAATTTTCTCTCGCTCATACACATTTTCAGCAATATGTTCAGATTGGACATTTTTAACTGCAATATCTACATAAGTTTCCATATTTACAAGAATCTGATTTGTTGGATAAGATTTTGAAATCAAATCCCTTAGTGAAAGGTTCCATTAGCAGAATTTATAATTTATTTTTGTTACAAAAAGAGAACCTATCACTAAAGACTAAATAAGATTGGGAGAGAGAACTTCATATGGCCTTTGTTAATGAAGATTGGCTTCGAGTTTTGAAAAACTTAAATTCTTCTTCTGTATGTGCCCACCATCGTTTAATTCAATTTAAAATTGTTCATCGTTATTATTTAACAAAGGAGAGACTATCTAAAATATTTCCTTGTATAGACAAATGTTCTGATAGATGTAAAACTGAAGTAGCTACTTTGTCACATATGTTCTTGTCATGTACTTCATTAAAATCGTTTTGGAAATCTTTATTTTCTACAAGTTCTAAAGCTCTGAAAATTAATTTACAACCTAATAGATTGACTGTTCTATTTGGAATAGTTCCATATCATATTCAGGGTATTTCATCTTCAGATCAACATGTAATTGCATTTGTTACACTACTGACAAGAAGGGCTATTTTATTAAAATGGAAAGATATTTCTTGCCCAACATTAATTGAAAGGTTTTCTCAAGGAATGTTATGCCTTAGTTTGGAAAAACATAGAAGTAGAACTTTTGATCCTCGATTCGATTTTGAGAAAAGATGGGGTTCTTTTGCCAAATATTATCATTTAAATTGAATTACGCTATATGGTTTCCTTCCAATTTTATTTTTTTATAAATATGAAATGGCGGTTGATGATTCTTATTTTCATATTTAGATGATGGTCAAATGTGTGTTTCTTATGTAGTTAGTGTTTTTTTTTCCAAGTTAAATGGTTTTTTTTCCCCTTCTATATATTTCCAATTTTATATTTTACGATCAGTTTTTTCAGCTTTATTAATTGCATACATATTAATCTATTGAAGTTTTGTACATTTTTTAGCTGTAGAAGATTCTGTACCAATAAAAAAAATTCTAAAAATGAAAAAAAAAATGAAAACGACAAAACAGTAACTGCGACAAAGCATTAAGGCTGCAGAGAAAGTGCAGTGCAGATAGACATATGGTGCAGGGTCACGTCGAGTTACATTGTGAGGCCGAGTCCATTTTAACATTCATTTGGTTTCTAACCACAGACAGGAAGCCGTCCTTGAGCCGGGTGGTTCGCGCTTTAAGGCTTTTGTATCTCTTCCCCGATGGGGGAGCGGGTTTGCATCAAGAATGTCCAGGTTGTGAGGATCTTTGAGTACATGGCCTGCTTTTCCGGGGGAAGGGAAGTGTAGGAGGAGTCCATGGAGGGAAGGCTTGTTTCTCTGATGTTCTCTGCAGTTCCTTGCAGTCATGGGCAGAGCAGTAGCCATACGAAGCCGTGAAGTATCGACAAGGAGCTCAGAGACCTCGGCCTTCACCCTGCCTTGTGTAGCTGGATCCTGGACTTCCTGTCAGATCGGCGGCAGGTGGTAAGAGTGGGCTCCATCTCCTCTGTCTCTCTGACCCTCAGCACACATACCCCACAGGGTTGTCTCCTTGCCCCCTCCTTTACTCTCGGTGCACCCATGACTTCTGTTGCCCCCCACAGCTCCAATCTGCTAATTAAATTTGCTGACGGCACTACACTGACTGGCCTGATCTCAAATAATAACGAGGCAGCCTACAGAGAAGAAGTCATCACCCCGACACAGTGGTGTCAAGAAAACAACCTCTCCCTCATTGTGACAAAAACACAGGAGCTGGTTGTGGATTACAGGAGGAATGGAGACAGGGAACAAATTCAACATTTCCAAGACTGTTATTGACACAAAATGCACATTTTAATATTGATCATGATACAATGTATTTTATATATTGTTAATGACACAAAACATATTTACAGATTGTTACTGACAGAGAATCGTATAATTTGTGTTCCGTGTGTTATCTGAATGTATTTGCCTGTGATGCTGCCACAAGTCAGTGTTTCTCTGTCCCTGTACCTTCCCGTACTTGTGCACTTGGCAATAAATTCAACAGGACCTGAGAAATCTCAGTGAGATTTGATTAGTGATGATCATTTTGGCAGCTCGGTAGGTCGAATGTATGCGACAGTACACTGTTAAATGCAAAACCCTGAACAGTGTCGATGATCAGAGGGAACTTAGACTCCATGTTCATCGCTCCCTGAAAGAGACTGCACAGATTGATCGGGTGGTTAAGAAGGCAAATGGCATGGTTGTCTTTATTAGTTGAAGCATTGAGTTCAAAAGTCGGGAAGTTGTGTTGCAGCTGTTACGAGCCTGCGGTCGTACTGTGACTGTTTCTTTAAGAGCGCCGGCGTGAGGAGGCGGGACTATGACGTCAGTCACAGGCTGACAGCGCTAACTGTGGACTGAACCATAAGAGAGAGAGAGCGATCTGCAGACAGGCAGTCGGCCAGTCTAAAGAGAGAGAGAGAGACTGGAAAAGCTGATCGCTTCAGTTAGTCGCAGCTGAGGCTTGGAACTCTCCTATGCCCACAAGAGTGGGTTGATCATCGGTACACGGAACCACAACGAATGTGTGTGGCTGTCACTTCGTATAATCCATAGGAGTGAGTTTTGGAATATCTTGTGTTAACCCTTGCCTGGGTATGTTGTGGGGTAACCCCTGGAAGACGGTATTTCTGTGACAGGTCACTTCGCTGATAACTCGGCTGTGGACGGATTCAGCGGATAAGAACTTCGACGGCGGTTATTTTGAAGTAACGGCCTTTTCTCTACATTTCACCTTGGATTACAAATATCTCTCTCCCATCATTTATTCCGTGTATTACTGAAATTTCCAACTTTACCATCTCAAGACCCTCAGCTTTGTTCCCTCAGGCTCGATAGTCTGGGAGTTATATTTACACATATATACACATAACACTGTTAACTTTCCTTTATTTCGTTAAGTTACTATATTATAAGTCGATACTACTAAAGATAATGGTATTAACATCAAAACCAGACTCCAGTGTGAACTCTATTGCTGCTGGTTCGTTTCTAAAACGTTTCAGTTCGTAACACAGTTTTATAAAACTAGTTAGACCACATTTGGAGTGTTTCTTACATTTCTGGTCGCCCCCATTCTCGGAAGGATATCGGGGCTTTGGACAGGGCGCAGAAGAGGTTTACCAGGATACTGCCTGGATTAGAGGGCATGAGCGAGAACGTGAGGCTGGACAAACTTGTGTTGTTTTCTCCAGAGCGGCGCAGGCTGGGGTGAGACTGGATGGACGTTTATAAGATTACGAGAGGAATAGATAGAGTGGACAGACGATATATTTTTCCTGGGGGTTGAAATGTCTAATACATTTGAGGTGAGAGGAGATGTGAGCGGCAAGCCTGCTTCTTTCCACAGAGTAGTGGGTAAATGGACATCTGTCTGGGGGTCAGCGACCAAAACGGCCATGTGATCCCGTTTCCTTTTCACGTTTTCCGCAGATCTGCAGCATCTGCGGGTCACTGCTCTACGTGTACGTGTAGCTTCATCTTTCCCCGTTCAGACAAGTCAGTGAGTTCCGGATCTGTCACGTCTTCTCGTTTTGGTGGACAATATTTTTTTTTCGGCAATATTTTCAGCATGTTTCATTTCACTGTTTTCACCTGCTGAAGTGCAGCCGATGTTTCTGGGTGTCTGACACACTTATGTGAGAATTTAGCTTTTTATAATTATCTGAGCTTCTCATAAATGTGTACAGTTCAGTTAAGCTTCACTCCATTACTTCCAAAGCAACAACCCAGTCAGTCAAATAGTCGGCACAATTAAAATAGTTTATTACATCTTTTTTTCATTTTGTGCTTTTTTTAATTTAACAATGTGATATTTATATTCTTATATTAAATCACGATTGTTAAAATCCATGGTTAAAATTAGGCTCTACTGCTGAACGTATTTCATGACATATGCCGGTGCTATTAAACTTGATTCTGGTATTGATATGGGAGACCCACCACCGGTCACCTGTTCCAAGTTACCGCAGATCGTAATGAGAGATTAAAGCCTTTTCTATTTATTTGCGTTCCTCAGAAAGACAACAGTTCAGTTTCCTTCTGTGGTTCCAGAGCAGAAGCTCAGTCTTATATTTACACACAATCAAAATGGGGAATTTGTTTATTATCATCATGTACTGAGCTACAGTGAAAATCCTCCCTGATGTACCATCCACACAGATAGATACATTACAACAGTACATTGAGCTGATATACAACAAAACACTCACTGTAACAAAGCATTATGGCTGCAGAGAAAGTGCAGTGCAGATAGACATATGGTGCAGAGTCACGTCGAGTTACATTGTGAGGCCGAGTCCATTTTATCATTCATTTGGCTTATAACTGCAGACAGGAAGCCGTCCTTCAGCCTGGTGTTACGCACTTTAAGGCTTTTGTATCTCTCCGCCAATGTGGCAGCGGGTTTGCAGCAAGAATGTCCAGGTTGTGAGGTTCTTTGTGTACATGCCCTGCTTTTCCAAGGGAGGGGAAGTGTAGGAAGAGTCCATGGAGTGGAGGCTTGTTTCTCTGATGTTCCTTCCAGTCATGGGCAGAGCAGTAGCCATACGAAGGCGTGAAGTGTCGACATGAAGCTCAGAGACCTCGGCCTTCACCCTGCTTTGTGTAGCTGGATCCTGGACTTCCTGTCAGATCGCCGGCAGGTGGTAAGAGTGGGCTCCATCTCCTCTGTCTCTCTGACCCTCAGGACACACAACCCACAGGGTTATCTCTTTGGCCCCCTCCTTTACTCTCTGTGCACCCATGACTTGTGTTGCCACCCACAGCTCCAATCTGCTAATGAAATTTGCTGACAACACTACATTGATTGGCCTAATCTCAAATAATAACTTACAATCGATCAAATGCCTTCTGACAAGGCTCGGTCCAAACAAACTTTTCACCCTTCTTCAGGAGATTGGTCAGAGGAAGAGCGATAGCAGCAAAGTTTTTACGATAATATCCATCCATTCCCAGAAACCTTCTAAGAGCCTTCTTAACAGTCAGAATAGGAACTTGAGAAATTGCCTGGACTTTTGCCCGAACAGGAGCCAACCTGCTTTGACCAACAACATAGCCAAGACAGGTCACACTGGCATGGCCAAATTCACTCTTAGCTAACTGTAAGGTTGTCCTGAGAAAGCCTGTCAAACGGCTTCTCTACTGCAGAGATATGCTTTTCCCAAGCGTCACTCCCTGTGACTCAGTCGTCAATACAGGCATCTGTGTGTTCTAACCCTCGAATTACAAAATCAATCATTCTCTGGAATGATCCTGGACCATTTTTCCTCCCAAAAGACAAAACATTGTATTCATACAACCCAGATGGTGTCACAAATACAGAAATTTCTCTACCTCTGTCCGTCAATGGAACACACCAATACCCTTTCAACAGATGAATCTTTGTAAGAAATTTAGCTTTTCCAACCTTATTGATGCAATCATCCACCCTAGGGATAGTATAGGATTCTGTTTTTGTTACTGCATTTACCTTCCCATAATCAGTGCAAAATCTAACACTACCATCAGGTTTGGGCACAATAACGCAGGGTGAGCTCCAATCTGATGCTGAAGGACTAATAATACCATTTTCCAGCATATACTCAATTCCCTGGTCAGCCAATTTACACTTTTCTACGTTCATGCAATATGGGTGTTGTTTAATCGGTTTGGCTTGACCAATATCTACATCATGTACTACGACCGTGGTTTGCTTGGGAACATCGGGAAATAAATCTTTAAACTTCAGAATTACTTCCTTCAGCTGTTGTTGTTGCTTTGGCTGCAGATGAGCCAACTTGTTAACAATGTTTTTTTGGAACAACCGAGTTCATTAGCCTAACTGGGACCACGTTTGGCTTGTGAAAATTCTCAGATGAGTCAATTGTTTCATTCTCAGGGTTGCCAGATTCATATGTTTTGACAACAACACTCACAGATGGTGCCTGCTTGTCAAAATAAGGCTTTATTATATTTATGTGTACCACCTGTGTTAGTTAACGTTGGTCGGGTGATTTAATAAGATAATTCACATCATTAATTTGAGAGACTATTTCATACGGTCTGTTGAATTTCGCCTGAAGTGGATTCATCAATATTGGAAATAAGGCAAGCACCTTATCTTCCACCTGGTATTTTCTTTCTGAAGCCCACTTATCAAACCAACACTTCATTTTGTTTTGAGAAATCTTTAAGTTTTGTCTCACTAGACTACAGACTTGGTGTAGTTTATTCTTGAAATTCTAAACAAAGTCTAACAAGTTAACATGTACATCCCCATCAATCCACTGTTCCTTTAACAAGGTCAAAGGTCCCCTCACTCTATGACCAAATACAAGTTCAAATGGACTAAAGACCAGTGATTCCTGTACCGACTCTCTTACTCCAAACAAAAACAAATTTATTCCTTCATCCCAGTCTTTTCCATTTTCAACACAGTATGTCTGAGTCATTGTTTTGTGGGCAGAATGATATCTTCCTAAAGCCCCTTGTGATTCCGGATGGTACACAGCCGATGTAATTTGTTTCACTCCCAGTTCATAAACTACCTGCTGGAATAATCCAGATGTAAAATTACTTCCTTGATCAGACTGGATTTCTTTAGGCAAACCAGATAAAGTAAAGAACTTGGTAAAAGCCTTCGCCACAGTTTTAGCTTTAACATTTCTGAGAGGTATTGCATCTAGGAATCTGGATGCAGTACACATAATAGTTAGCAGATACTGATGGCCAGCTTTAGTCTTTGGCAATGGGCCAGCACAATCCACTATAAATTTTAAAAAGGGTTCACTGAATGCAGGTATAGGCCGGAGTGGGGCCACTGGCGTGACCTGATTCGGTTTACCCACAACTTGACAAGTGTGACAGGTTCTGCAAAAGGTCACAACATCTTTCCTCAAATTAGGCCAGTAGAATTATTTCATAATCCTGTTTACAGTTTTATTCACTCCAAAATGTCGACCTAATGGCATACTGCAGGCCAAAGTTAAAATTACAGCCATATAACTTTAGGAACTACAACTTGGTGAACAATTTCCCATTCCTCACTCGCTGGTATAGCAGGTGGCCTCCATTTCCTCATTAACACTCCATCCTTGAGATAATACCCTACTGGCACTTTCTTAATCTCATCATTTCAGAGAGTTGTTTCTTTTAAAGCTTCAATCTCAGGGTCTCGGTTCTGTTCTGCTATAAACTCCTTCCTACACAGGGATAAATCTTTCTCATCAGACTTACGACCTGAATCCTGTTGAAACAATGAAGGCAGAAATTCCCTGACAAGTCATCATAACCTGAATCCCGATTTTGGTTATCATGGGTATCAGAGTCATGCTGCACAGATCCGTCTGCATTGGCAGACTTT
The DNA here is from genome assembly GCF_048418815.1 of Hemitrygon akajei. NCBI lineage: Eukaryota > Metazoa > Chordata > Chondrichthyes > Myliobatiformes > Dasyatidae > Hemitrygon > Hemitrygon akajei. The sequence goes on from NW_027331931.1 coordinate 8,316,463, forward strand.
TTAGCCATACTTCGAGTTACTGCACAGGAAGGATAAATGTTAAAATCCATCTGTGGGTCGTCAGTGGTTGTCTTAGTTGTCAACAGCACTGCAGGAACAACTTTAGGTCATTCCCTAACAGCAAACTAACATCTTCCAATGGTAAACTGGAGTATAATCCGATTTTAGCAGGTCCCAAAACCAACCCTGACAGTAAAGTTACCTTGTACAACAGCACAGAAACCATGCCACCCCCAATGCCTTTAATAAGATTTACCTCACCAGTGTTAGTCTCATCACCAAACTTTAGAACGCTGTCTAATATAAGTGACTGAGTAACCCCAGTAACTCGAAGAATTTTCACTCATACCGGGGTTGACCCTTCCTTTACTAATACAAACCCATCTGACATAAAATGATCGAATCCCTTCTTAACTCGGTCAGAACTCTCAGTCCATAACTGAGCCTGAAACAGAATGTTCAGAACCCTGTGGGTTTATAGGTGCTTCAACAAACTGAACACAGGCATTCGGGACTGCCTTCTTTTCCTTTTTCTTATTCAGGAAAGAACAATTAGCCATCATATGAACAGCTTTCTTACAATAGTAACAAGTATGACCAGAAAATTTCTCCTTCAACTGCTTCCCTTCATCCTTACTCTTGTCACTAGTCCCAGCTGTAATTTCTGGTTTACCCTGGTGATCCCTGGCACTCTTTTGGAAGCTCTTATTCTGGGTAAACTTAACCTTGCGAGTTAAAGCAAACTCATCTGCTAATCTAGCAGACTCCTGCAAAGTGGCAGCATCCTTTTCATCTAAATACATCTTTATATCATCAGGAGCACACCTTTTGAAATCTTCAATTAAAACTAACTCTTTCAAGCTATTAAAATCATCATATATTTATCATCATCATATATATCATCATATATGTGCACCAGCGATCAAAACACACAGACTTCTCATAAGCAAATTACATATGTCTGGTTCACAGATTTCCTCAAATTTCTAAACTTTTGCCTGTATGATTCTGGGACCAACTCGTAAGCTTTGAGCACAGCCTGTTTCACTATGTCATAATCAGCTACTTAATCAACTGACAAAACAGAATAGGCTTGCTAAGCCTCCCCCTTAATTTGTAAGAGAATAGGCCAACCCTCTTCTGGCCACTTTAAATTCTAAGCAACCTTCTCAAAATGCTGGAAGTATTTATCAACCTCTATCTCATCAATTGGAGGTACGAATTTAATTTCCTGACTGGCCTCAAACTTATCACCAGAGTCTAACGCTAGACCCCTTTGCTGCAACCACTTTATCTTTTCCAGCTCAAATAGCCTCTGTTTTTCAGCTTCCTCCCTCTGTTTCTCTGCCTCTATAGCCTCAAACTGCCTCTGCCTTTCTGCAGCCTCCATCTTTAATTTTTGTCACTTGAACTGGAGCTCAAGCTCACCAGGTTTACTTTCAGGAAACACCTCCAACTCCTCCACTTTAAACACACCCTCAGGTATATAATGTTCAGCTGTTATCCTCTGCATCTGTGCCCTCCTCATTGTCAAGTTCAACATAGCAAGTTTTAACCTTCTGGCAAGACTCAACAACTCAATCCGTCTGGCATCCTCTAATGCCTCAGAGGTTGCCGCTTCCAAACAATAATCAGCATCCGCTGCTGATTTTCCACACACAAATCAATCAAAAGCGACTTCCCCAATGAAATCGATAATTAATGACTACGCCCGCATAGCTGTTCATATCCCGGATGCAGGCCCCAATTTTGTTATGAATCGTAAAACTTCAGAAACGAATCAGCACCAATAGACTACACCTGGAACAACACACACAAAATGCTGGTGGAACACAGCAGGCCAGGCAGCATCTATAAGGAGAAGCACTGTCGACGTTTCAGGCCGAGACCCTTCGTTAGGACTGCCTGAGTCTGCCTGACGAAGGGTCTCGGCCTGAAACATTGACAGTGCTTCTCCTTATAGATGCTGCCTGGCCTGCTGTGTTCCACCAGCATTTTGTGTGTGTTTGAATTTCCAGCATCTGCACATTTCCTCGTGGAGTCTACACCTGGAGTCTGCTATTGATGTTAAAACTATCTTTATTAGAATCTACTTATAGTATAGTAACTTAAGCAAGATAAAAAAAAGTTAACAGTGTTATGTGTATATATGTGTGTAAATATAAATCCAAAACTATTGAGCTTGGGGGAAACAACGTCTGGAGTCTTGAGATGGTAAATTATGAAAGTTCAGTTCAACCACAGAATAGGTGATGAGAGAGATATTTGTAATCCGGGGTAAATGTCAAGGGAAGGCAATTATGTCGAATTCCACATGTTCCATGGTGGTAAAACAAGAGAACAGTCACTGTAGATTTTATCTGTCATCCTTCCAAATCCACATACGAATTATCACCCAAAGTGACTTGTCATAAGGCGTATCATCTTCAAATGAATTACCACACCACACCCAGGCAAGGGTTAACACATCAGTGGTCTTCATAGGATACCCCAAATCAGATCCACTCCTATCAATTAAACGAGGTGACAACCACACATTCGATGTACGCTGAATCGATAATTAACCCACACTTGTGGGCATAGGAAAATTCCAAACAGTGACCCTTGGCACTTATTTCCCTTGTTTCGATCCTTCCATTTTTCCTCATTCATCTCCGTCTGACTCTGAGTGTCTGTGTCCTCAGTTAAAACTAAACAAGCTGGGAGTGATGTAAACAAGCTGCAAGTCAGACTGATTCACCTTCTTAATCTCTCTCTCTCTCTTAAAATGACAGTCCACAGCAAACAAAACCTAGGGATTCATAACAGCTGACTGGTGTGCCAGTAGTTGGGATGACTGAGTGAATCTTTTCCCACATTCTCAGCAGGTAAATGGCTCCTCTCCAGTGTGAACTCGCTGATGTCTCTGTAGTGTGGAAGACCGAGTGAATCTCTTCCCACATTCTGAGCAGGTGAATGGCCTCTCTCCAGTGTGAACTCGCTGGTGTTGCAGAAGGTGGGATGACAGAGTGAACCGTTTCCCACATTCTGTGCAATTGAACAACTTCTCACCGGAGTGAACACGCTCATGTCTCAGTAGGGTGGAAGACTGAGTAAATCCCTTCCCACATTCTGAGCAGGTGAATGGCCTCTCCCCATTGTGAACTCGCTGATGTCTCTGTAGCTGGGATGACTGAGTAAATCTCTTCCCACATTCTGAACAGGTGAATGGCTTCTCCCCAGTGTGAACTCGCTGGTGTTTCTGTAGGGTGGATGGATCAGTGAATCCGTTCCCACAGACTGTGCAGGTGAACGGCCTCTCCCCATTGTGAATTCGCTGATGATTCTGTAGTTGGGATGACTGAGTAAATCTCTTCCCACATTCTGAACAGGTGAATGGCTTCTCCCCAGTGTGAACTCGCTGGTGTTTCTGTAGGGTGGATGGATCAGTGAATCTCTTCCCACAGAATGAGCAGGTGAACGGCTTCTCCCCAGTGTGAACTCGCTGATGACTCAGTAGTTGGCATGACTCAGTGAATCTCTTCCCACATTCTGAGCAGATGAAAGGCTTCTCCCCAGTGTGAGCTCGCTGGTGTCTCTGTAGGGTGGATGAATGAGCGAATCTCTCCCCACAGACTGAGCAGGTGAACGGCCTCTCCCCAGTGTGAATTCGCTGATGACTCTGTAGTTGGGATGACTGAGTAAATCTCTTCCCACATTCTGAACAGGTGAACGGCTTCTCCCCAGTGTGAACTCGCTGATGACTCTGTAGTTGGGATGACTCAGTGAATCCCTTCCCACAGACTGAGCAGGTGAATGGCTTCTCCCCAGTGTGAACTCGCTGATGACTCTGTAGGTGGGATGACTGAGTGAATCCCTTCCCACATTCTGAGCAGATGAACGGCTTCTCCCCAGTGTGAACTCGCTGATGTCTCTGTAGGGTGGATAACCGAGTGAATCCCTTCCCACAGTCTGAGCAGATGAATGGCCTCTCCCCAGTGTGAACTCGCAGATGACACTGTACTTGGGATAACTGAGTAAATCCCTTCCCACATTCTGAACAGGTGAACGGCTTCTCCCCAGTGTGAACTCGCTGATGACTCTGTAGGGTGGATGAATCAGTAAATCCTTTCCCACATTCTGAGCAGGTGAACGGCTTTTCCCCAGTGTGAACTCGCTGATGTCTCAGTAATTGGGATGACTGAGTGAATCCTTTCCCACATTCTGAGCAGGTGAACGGCTTCTCCCCAGTGTGAAGTCGCTGATGTCTCAGTAGGCTGGATAAGTCACTGAATCCTTTCCCACATTCTGAGCAGGTGAACGGCTTCTCCCCAGTGTGAACTCGCTGATGTACCAGTAGGTTGGATGACTGAGTGAATCCCTTCCCACAGACTGAGCAGGTGAACGGCCTCTCCCCAGTGTGAACTCGCTGGTGATTCTGTAGTTGGGATAAATGAGTGAATCTCTTCCCACAGACTGAACAGGTGAATGGCTTCTCCCTAGTGTGAACTTGCTGGTGACTCTGTAGTTGGGATAAATGAGTGAATCCCTTCCCACAGACTGAACAGGTGAATGGCTTCTCCCCAGTGTGAACTCGCTGGTGAGCCATTAGGTCAAATGACTGAGTGAATCCTTTCTCAGAAATTAAACAGATGACCAGCCTCTGCCCGGTGTGATGTGAACTGACTGGTGTGTCCACAGGTGGGAAGACCGACTGAACCCCTTCTCACACACAGAACAGATGAATGGCCTTGCCCAGTGTGAACTTGCTGATGTACCTTCAATTGTGATAACCGAGTGAATCCATTCCCACTGTCTGAGCAGGTGAACAGCCTTTCTCCTGTGTAAAATGACAGGCTTGCTATTTGGTCAAATGACCAATTAAATCCCTCTCCACAGTCTGTGTAGGAAGGATGGTCGATTGAATCTCTTGCTCCGCTTCTTAAATATCCAGACAGAGACAGCAAAACTGGTGTGCCGTGTTTGAGATTCCCGGCAACAAAATCCTTCTCATTTTTATCCTGTGAAAAGATTTACAAAATCCATCAATGAGTTTAGGACAACATTTCAGATGAGATTACTTGAGTTGCCAAGGTTTGATCTGGTATCACACTGTTACAGTGAGGTTCAACGAAAGTTGGACAGAGAAAACATCTCCTGACTGGGCAGAGTGCTGGTATCTGGAATGACCAACAATTCTCTGATGCTCTTCCTGTCTCTATAAGAATGGGGCATTTCTGCCGTCTCCGATCTGTGACCTGGCTCAGTTTGACTCTCTCCATTGGTATTATTCCCTGTTCCGGCTGAGCTGCAAGGGTGCCTGGCCCCATAGTAACTGAAACAGTCTCACGCAAATTGTCTTTGTGGATGTGCATCTAGGATTTTCTTTTATGTATTATTAACTGAAAGTACTACAGTTTTAACACCATATAAAAAAAATTCCTGCTGAGAGGAATGGTTGGTCCGCACAGCTGTTAAAAGGGGTTAGAGTGAATTTTTGTAATATTTCAGGTTCTTGTAGAAAAGTACAACACAGAAACAGGCCCTTTGGACCACCTAGTCTTGTGCTGAACTATTTAAACTGCCACTCCCACACCCCTACAATCCAGGTACCTACACGAACCTCTTAAATGTTGAAATCGAGCTCGCATGCACCACCTGGGATGGCTGCTCATTCCAAACCTAGATGACCATCTGTGTGAAGAAGTTTCCCCTCATGTTCCCCTTAACATTTCACCTCTCACCCTTAACCCCTAGCCACTGGTTGAAGTCCCACCCCCATCTCAGTGGAGAAAGCCAGCTTGCATTTACACTATCTATGCCCCTCTACCACAATCAAATCTCACCTCAATCTTCTACATTCCAATGAATAAAGTCCTGACCTGTTCAATCTTTCCTTATAACCCAAGTCCTCCAAACTTGGCAACATCCTTGTGAATTTTCTCTGAAATCTCTGAATCTCTTTTAAATCATTCCTGTAGGTAGGTGACCAAAACATCACACAATACTGCAAATTAGGCCTCTTTTACAAGTCAACATAATATCCATCTATTGTCAGTATTTGGTTCATGAAAGCCAATGGGCTAAAATCTCTTTTTTCCTTCACTATCTAACTGTGATACCACTTTCAGTGAATTAAGGACTTGTATTCCCAGGTCCCTTTCTTCTAAAACACTCCTCCGTGCCCGACCAGTCACTGTGAAAGACCTCCCTTGGTAGGTCATACCAAAGTGCAACAACTCACACTTGTCTGCATTAAATTCCAATTTCCATTTCTCAAACCATTTTTCCCAGGGGGTCCAGATTGCACTGCAAGCCATGATAGTCTTCCTCGCTGTCCACTACACCACCAGTCTTGGTGGTCATGAATCTGCTAATCCAGTTAACCACACTATCATCCAGATTACTGATACAGATGACAAACCACAACAGATCCAGAACTGATCCCCGTGGCACACCACTAGACACAGGCCTCCAGTCAGAGAGGCAACCATCTGCTACCACACTCTGGCTTCTCCCAAAGACAGTGTCTCATCCAATTTACTGTCTCATCTTTAATGCTGAGTAACTGAAACTTCTTGACCAACCTCCCATATGAGACTTTGTCAACTGCCTTGCTAAAGTCCATGTAGACAACATCCACTGCCTTGCCTTCATCCACTTCCCTGATAACTTCCTCGAGAGACTCTATAAGATTGGTTAGACATGGCCTATCATGCACAAAACCATGCTGTCTATCTTTAATCAGTCCACATCTATCCAAATACTTATATTTCCGGTTCCTGCATATACGTTCCAGTAACTTTCCCACTATTCACTACTAGTCACCACTCCGTGGGTTTGGAGATTTCCCTTGAATGTCATAGAATCATAGAAATCTATAGCACGTTACAGACCCTTTGGCCCACAGTGCTGTGCCGACTTTTAACATACTCTAGAAACTGCCTGGAGTTTCCCTAGCGCATAGCCCTCTATTTTTCTGAGCTCCATGTAACTATCTAAGAGAGTGTTAAAAGTCCCTGTTGTATCCGCCTCGACAACCGCTGCTGGCAGTGCATTCGACACATCCAACACTCTCTGTGTAAAAAACCTACCCCTGACATCCCCTCGGCATATATTTCCAAGCACCTTAAAACTATGCCCCCTCCTGTTAGCCATTCTAACGCTGGGAAAAAATCCTCTGGCTATCCACACACTCAATGCCCCTCATCATCTTATACACCTAAAAAAGGCTCTAAGCATAAACAAGGAAATTGTACATTGCTTTGAGGATTTGTTAGAAGTAAACAAAATTATCAGGGTATAGATAGGGTAAATGCAAGCAGCTTTTCCCACTGAGGTTGGGTGGGACGACAACCAGAGGTCATGGTAAGTGGGGAAGGTGAAAATTTAATGGGAACATTTGGAAAAGTTCTTTGCTGAAATGGTCGTGAGAGTGCAGAATGAGATGTCAGCACTAGTGGTGAATATGAGCTCGATTTCACCATTAAGAGAAGTTTGACAGGTACCTGGATGGTACGGGTATGGAGGGTGATGATCCCGGTGCAGGTAGTTGCATTAGAGAGCTTAAATGATTTTGTGGCATTGACTAAATGGGCCAAACAGCCTGTTTCTCCACTGAACTTCTCCATGTTTCTGTGACAGAGAAGCTGGCCAAATGTGTTTGGAAGGGAAAAGGTAGGAGTGACAACAGAGCAGCAATGGCTGGAGTTTCTGGGAGCAATTCGAGAGCTGAGTGATCGATACATCCCAAAGACGTGGAAGCATTGGAAAGGCAGCAGGGCACAACCGTGGGTTAAATGAGAATCCAAAACCAACATAAAAACAGAGAGGGCAAACAAAAGAGCAAAAGACCATTAGGAAGCTTTTAGAATCCAACAGAAGACAACTAAAGGAAAGTCAGATGAGTTCGGGAGTGGAATTATGAAATGGTTGTCATTAATGAGTTTTGGTTGCACCCAACAGTCCCAGGGCCTCAATATCTCTTGAAAACCAAGATTCCCTGCACTAGTTACCATTCAACTTTTATTTTGTCAGACACATACAAACTCTACACTCTTAAAATTTCACTTCTGAAGAACTCCCACTTACCAAGTACTCCTTTGTTAAAAAACATCCTGTCCCAATTAACGCTTGTCAAATCCTTGCAAATATCATAAAAATTGGACTTTCTCCAATTTAGAATCTCAAGAGAGGTCCAGGCCTCTGTTTCTCTGTATTTACTTGGAATCTCATGATCAGTAGATACAAAGTGTTCCCATACACTAATTTCTGTCACTGGCCCTAGATCACTTCCCAATAGCTTATTGTACACTTCTACATCAGGAATTTTACATACTGATTAAGGTAGATTTGATAAGCTCTATCCCATCTAGTCCTTTTACAGCCTAGGAGTCCAGTCAATAAATGGAAAGTTAAAATCACTCACTTTATCAACCTTTGTTTCTTGGCATAGTCCGCAATCTCCCTACAGATTTGTTCCTTGAAATCCCTCAGACTGTTGGGCTAAGGACAAGTCCAAGTAATGGCTACAATATCATAATTTCATGCCCTGAGGTCTGAACGACATCTGTTTGGTGTCAAAAAAACAACCTTGCCCTCAATGTCACTGAAAGAAAGGAGCTGGCTGTAGACTACAGGAGTAATGGGGACAGGCTGACCCAGGATCTGGGGTTGAGAGGGTGAACAGCTTTAAGTTCCCTGGCATACACAACACCGAGGATCTCACCTGGTCTGTACATACTGGCTGTGTGGTGAAAAAGGCAGAACAGCACCTCTTTCACCGCAGGCAGTGCAGGAAGTTTGGGATGGGGCCCCAAATACTAACAACTTTCTACAGGGGCACAATTGAGAGCATCCTGACTGGCTGCATCACTGTCTGGTATGGGTGCTGTACTTCACTCAGTCACAGGAGTCTGCAGAGAGTGGTGCAGACAGCCCAGCACAAATGTAGATGTGAACTTCTCACTATTCAGGACATTGACAAAAACAGGTGTGTAAAAAGATCATTGGGGACCAGAGTCACCCCAACCACAAACTGCTCCAGCTGCTACCATCTGGGAAACGGTACCACAGCCTGAAAGCCCGGACCAACAGGCCCAGAGACAGCTTCTTCCACCAGGCCCTCTGATAGATTAATTCATGCTGATACAATTGTACTTTTATTTATTCTGACTGTCCTGTTGTACATACTATTTATTATAAACTATTATAAATTTCACATTGCACATTTAGACAGAGACGTAACATAAAGATTTCTACAACTCATGTATATGAAGGATGTATGTAATAAAGTCAATTCAATTCAATTCACCCTCTCCACTATCTGTTCTGTCATTCTGGCTCCAATCCTCCCTGCAACTTTAGTTTAACCACCCACCCCACAGGGGAGCACTAGCAAGCCTTGCCACTAGGATATTAGTCCCCTTCTAGTTCTGTTCCCCTAACTAACAAATCCCCTATCACTCCTTTGACTTTCCTCTGCCAGGTAATCCCCCCCAACAGTTTCTAAAGTGGTCCACCTGTTGTTGTGTGGGATAGCAACAAAAGTACTCTGCAATGGCTATTTAACCTCATTCTCCTTCCTGACTCTCACCCAGTTTCCCGTGTCCTGCACCTTAGGTGCAACTCACCTCTCTGCACGTCATACCTATCACACCCTCCGACGCTTGGATGATGTGGAATTCATCCATTTCCAGCTCCAACTCCATAAAGTGCAGCTGGATATATACCTTCTACGTGAGGGCGTCAGGGACACTGGAGGTCTCCCCGCCTTCCCACCAATGTCCCCTCTAACTTGTAATGACCAGTGTGTGCAAAAATATTGTGCTGTACAATTTTTACCCAGTGACAACATGTGCAAACTGAATTTTATATAGAGAGATATTCATTTCAACAGCGAGCAAATCACTGTCAGTAAGAACGTTAATCTCCTCTGGGCTTGATTGAGTTCATCTGCACTCTCATACAACCTATGTAACAGGTTAATGAAGGATTTACTCGCCACAGCTTTTGCAAACCACCTATTTGTGATTTTCTTGCTAAATGATGCTTTAAATTTCAGATTTCCAAATATCACTCCACTTCTTCCCACTTGAAAATTCTCCAGCAACTCTTGCATCACCACAATACACACAGTATTGTACATAAATAGTTCCCCTGAAGTTTCACCCAGGTGACTGACAGTGGTGAACTCAGTGATGGTAATGCCAATGAATATGAAGGGAAGGGCAGTAGTCTGTCTCACTGGAGTCTGGCACATTTGTGATGTAAAAGCTACTTGTTGCCCAGGGCAAAGGTGTTTGATATCATTATGTAGCCAGACAGAATTGGTGGAAGCATGTTCTCACCGGTAGAAAAGTGCAGACCGAGAGGAGGTAGAACAAGCAACACACACAAAATGCTGGAGGAACTCAGCAGGCCAGGCAGCATCTATGGAAAAGAGTACTAATGCTGAATTCCTCCAGCAATTTGTGTGTGTAACTTGGATTTCCAGCATCTGCAGATATCCTCTTTGTGATTGGAGGTAGAACAAAGATGATTTTCTCAACTGGTGATGTAAAAGATTTTAGAGCCATAGAATAGAACACTACAGCACAGTACAGGCCCTTCAGCCCTCCATGTTGTGCCGACCCATATAAACCTTAAAAAAAAGAACTAAACCCACACTACCCCGTAACCCTCCATTTTTCTTTCATCCATGTGCCTGTCCAAGAGGCTATTAAATACCCCTAATGTTTTAGCCTCCACCACCACCCCTGGCAAGTCATTCCAGGCACTCACAGCCCTCTGTGTAAAAAAAAACTTACCCCTGATGTCTCCCCTAAACTTCCCTCCCTTAATTTTATACATATGCCCTCTGGTGTTTGCTATTGGTGCCCTGGGAAACAGGTACTGACTATCCACCCTATCCATGCCTCTCGTAATCTTTTAGACCTCTATCAAGTTCTAGACCGTTCAGATTATTTTACATTTCATAAAGATTGAAACAGAATAGGCTGAAACACACTGTTCAAAAGTGCTGGCGTTCGATCCACTTGGTGCATTGACTCATAACATTTTTTGGGTGTATGTTTGACAGAAACACATCCAACAGATTTCCCATCAGAAGTGCAGGTAAATTCTGGACCTGATTTCAAATGAACCGCTGAGCGCTCTAAAAAAAAAGCTGCTGCAGAGGCCGATTTCTCCCTTGTGCTTTTATTTTTAGTGTGAACTATGTAACATTGATGGTGATTAATGATCATTACTTTCAGGTGACAGCCCTCCAATCATGTGACTAACCACAGTAAAACTTAGTGAACCTGCCATGGTTGGGTCTTGGGTGTCGGACGAGCAGATTTTCTGTATTATTAGATGTTCTCATATTAATACATCATACCTCACTTCCAAATCACTGTTTTTAGACATCACATTACAGAATGATGTGTTCCACATAACCTGCAAGTTTAAAAGAAGCTCAGAAAATAAGGTCAAAGTAAGTTTCAAAGGCATCTGGGAAACAGAAACGTGCAAGTTTAAAGGGTGCAGAGATACCTGACTGACCTGCATGAGGTGTTGAGCTACCTAAAATGCATTCTTGAATGTATAATGTAGATTTAAAGCAATAATTTGATTTAAATTATTTTATTAAATACACATTATCTTGGATCTCTTAATCACAATTCACATTTAATGTAGGATTAACCTTTCTGCATTTGGATAACTACAATTTTTGCTCTTTTCTTTCGAAAAATGCAGTCACATCATAACACTATTCAAACTTCGGACCCAAAGTCTTTTTCCCAGGAAAAAAAATACTATAAACTTTTTGCTATTTAAAATTGGTAACATTTATCAATTTATGCTATTGTTTAAAATTAAATTGCTTAACTCCCTGTAGCAAACTTGTAAGTTCACTAGCTAATAAAGATTTGAACAAAGAGGATTGTATATTTTACACACAAAGCAGCATAATATCAATGCTCCTACATCATAAATTGGGAGACGAATATACACATCCCAAACTTATTAGGTATTTGCACTCAATTTTTCCCACAGATGGTGAACTGCTAATCTTGGCTGGTTCATCAGGCACAGCACGGAGTAGATCTGAAGGGAGGTGGGGTGGTTTGTGTATTTTCAGCAGTGCTGGGAGGAAAAATCAGCATGAATGATGAATGTCTTTAATGTCCCTTCCTATAAAATGCTCTACAAATGTCTCACACTTATTTGACCTTGAGCTTTTTTTAAAACCATATTACACTTTAGTCAGGATTACTTAGAATTTCAACATCTCTTTTCCAGCGAAAATAATAAGTGGGCAGGGGTATAATTTAAAGATCCTATATATTCAGTTTAATCCACCCCTTTCTAATGAAATGTTTATTCAGTTATTCATGCTATTGACAAGGCTCTGAATAAAGCAAATGAGGACCAATAGGTGTGGTCCATTCTTACAACCAGTTCGATGGCATAATTTTAATCTCACTTCTCCATGTCTTCACATTTAGGAGCAGAATCACAAGAAGAGGTGGCAAATGACCAGGTGGTAAAAGCTCTCATTTCCTTTCCAATTCTATTTGAAAGTACTGTCTTAGTCTTCAACAATACTGTCCTGTGGATATCCAGTAAGTGTGCTCTGGAAGTCCAACCCAAAGTAGAATCCTTGCTAATCTACAATGCTAGCACTGTACCTCACCATACTTTATGTCTGGTAATTTAGCCAAGATTCCTATTTTCTAATCACAGGAAAGACTAAGTGTTAATTTAAAACAAAGGCTAAGATTTAAACTTTCATCTTATGGTGATGATCATCTAATGTTATACTGCTTTTCCCTATATAAAAGGGGTGATAGATAAGTTTGTGGCCTAAGGTTGAAGGAGTCAATTTTAGAAAATCTAGCACATCTATTTTTCAACATAGTCCCCTCCTACATTTACACACTTAGTCCAGCGGTCGTGGAACATACGTATCTTGGACCTCCAGAAAGTGTCCACAGATGGGTTTTGTTCCCTTTCTCCGAGTTCCTAATCCTTGCATTTAGATAGCTGGAGCTCAGCTCTGTCTGAGAGATCCATCGGTTCCCATTCCCTCATCAGCCGGAAGCTCCCCGGGGCCCGTGTACGGATCGTGGGGCTGAGAGAGAGGGAAGAGAGCAGGACTGTCCCGGGATTACTGGCCACGGTGTCAGAAATTCACAGGAATTATCCCGAAGTCGGTGTTTAAGATAAAAACACAGAGAATTGCTCTTACCTGCAACCGACATTTTCAAAGCCTTCTGTGTTCTGCACGCATGCGTGATACTCGGGGACGTCATCAGCCTGACGCCTGCGCAGTTCATCAGTGCTTCAGTGCCTGACAAAAATTATTACCGCAGCGCCTTGTGGGTAATAACGGTGCCATTAAACATTTCTTGAAGCACCGGTTCAATGTCCATATCTCATTTTTTTTCGGGTGTATAGAAAAAATCTGCAGCTCTTTTAACGCAGAAAGCGGCTCATGTAAACAATGTACTCAATATCAACGTGTATCTAATGCCAAAGTAAAATGCAGATATAAAGCAGGAGATTCTGCAGTTGCTGGACATACAGAGACGCTCACACACAAAATGCTGGAGGAACTCTGCAGCTCAGGCAGCAACTAAGCAGCGGAGTACACAGTCTAGGTATGCTGAAGAGGCTCGGTCTAAAAGTTGTTTATTTATTCCTCTCCACAATTGTTGCCTGATCTTTTGATTACCACCAGTATTTTGCAGAAACTAACCATCTTTTTTTTTGGGTCAACCAGTTTCCAAATTTTTCTGATCTTCCTTTTGTAGCCATATCCTGCTGGTCTGTTTCCTCTTCCTCTTCCTCCTCGTAAAATCTAGACCATTCTCTCTCTGGAGCCCCAAAGCCTGACTCAGGCTGGCAAATCTTTGGTTTCTGATTCTGCACCACCGAAGTTTCACTCGCTAGTCTGCTGTCAGACTTTAGAGGTGCATTGTGTTGCGAGATCGCAGATTCGTTTACTGTGAGTGTCGCTTTAAGTGCCTGAGTGAGGCGGGGCTGTGACGTCACACACGCGCTGCAGCAGAGACAGAGGGGGGAGAGAGGGAGTGGAGGGAGAGGGAGAGGAAGAGAGAGAGAGAGACTTCAGCTTGTCACTGTTATGCCCAAAAGATTAGGTTGATCATCGGCACGCAGTGCACAACGGATGTGTGACTGTCACTTCGTATCATCCATATGTGTGGATTTGCTGGAGTATCCTGTGGTATCACTTTTGTTGGCCCTTACCTGGAATCGGGGTGTTCTGTGGTAACCACTTGAAGACGATATTCCTGTGACTGTCACCTGGTGATATTTCTAAGTGGATTTCGGAACGAATCGACGGATAAGATCTTCGGCAACTGTTATTTCGTTTACCCAGCGTGGAATGTGTGTGGAATTCTTCGTAATTGCCTTCTCTCTACATGTTCCTGTGGATTTACAAATCTCTCCTCTCTCTCACTTATTCCGTGGATTACTGAACTTTTCTACTTTACCATCTGAAGACTTTAAGCATTGTTTCCCGAGCTTGATAGTTTGGGAGATATATATATAGGCATAATACTGTTAACTTCTGTTTATTTTGTTTAATCTTTTATATTTGTAGTAGATACTAATGAAGAGAGTGGTTTTAACATCGAAACCAGACTCCGTTAGTGATCTGTTGCTGCTGGTACATAACAATTGCAACAACCCAGCTGTCTGAGGCACAGTCCTTTAAAATTGGTGAAAATGACCCAAAACGTTGAAAAGAGCAGGGCAGAAGGATTTTAACCAACTTCGTCCGGAGCCCTGAAGAACGTCACAACCACAGTGAGCTCATCGTCTTATTCAGCCTGGAGAAAATCATGCAGGAAATTCATGCGGGTGTATAAGATGATTAGAGGCATTGGTCGTGTGGATAGCCAGAGGCTTTTCCCCAGGGCTGAAATGTCTAACACGAGGGGGAATAGGTTTAAGCTGCCTGGAAGTAGGTACAGAGGAGATGTCAGAGCCAAGTTTTTTAAGCAAAGAGTGGTGTGTGTGTGTGGAATGCACTGCCAGCGACGGTGGTAGAGGCGGATACAATAGGGTCTTTTAAGAGACTCTTAGATAGGTACATGGAGCTTAGGAAAATAGGGGGCGATGCGGTAGGGTAATTCTTGGCAGATTCTTGAGGAAGTTACATGGTCGGCACAACATTGTGGGCCAAAGGGTCTGTAATGTGTTGTAGATTTCTATGATTCTATGAAATTCAAGAGAAATCTCCTATCCCACGGAGTGGTGACTAGTTGCAACCTGTCATCTCAGGGAGAGTGAGAGGGGAACGGCAGGGGTAGATTTTGATATACTGATATGGAACAGAAATATGGGCAGGGACCAGATGGGCCGAGTGGCCTCTCTAGATTGCATCGTGAGTGTGGTAGAGACTGTAAGTACCTGACACACGGGATTTGATACAGAACTGATTTATCCTTCACAGATCCACAATATTAAACACCAGACTAGTTTAAGGCTAACATCAGCAGAACAGACTCCTCCAATGCTCAGTGACCAGGGTTCAGTCCTGGGTGCGATGAGCAGCCGCAAGAACTGCAGAATCTGACAGTAACAGTCCCTCATGAACCTGCAGCTGCCTTCAGTCACCGGGATGGTTAAACATTTAACACGGAGCTGATTTGAACTTCCTCCCTGATGTGAAGTTGCTGGTGTTGCAGCAGCTGGGATGATTGATAAAACTCTTTGCTCACTCCGGACAGAAATGTGGCCTCTATTTATTGTGAACTCACCGGAGCATCACAAGGTGGGTTAACTGAATGAGTCTCTTCGCACACACGGAGCAGGTGATCGGCCGCTTCCCAGTGCGAAGCTGTTGGTGTATCTGCGATGGCCGACTGAATCCCTTCCAAAATGAGAGCCAGTGAATGATGTCACACTGTTATAAGGTCATGACAATGTATCCAATCAGATCACGGACATGGTCACGTGTTCGAGCTCTCCTTGCAGCGAGTGAGGCGCTGTCTTCTCCAACATCTCCGCCTCCACATTCAAGGATCGGCGGCATTCAAGCGCTGGTGAACTGACAGATACAGCGGAACTAACGTGCTGTTGTGTTTGTGATTCCCATACACAAATCCTTTGACTTTCCTACACTGCCAAACGTTTACAAAGCAAGTCAGTGGGTGAAGGACAACATTTCAACTGAAATAATTTTAGTCTCCATGGTGCCTTCTGTTTAAAAGACTGTCACATCTCAAAACAATTTAGAGGAACAAGATTTCATCTTCTAACTGGCCACAGTTCCGGCATCATGCACAATATCAAACTCTCCGCTTCCCTCTCTGTATCAAAATGGATTATTCCTCCCCTTCATCAGTCTGTGACTTGGCTCAGTTTGTCTGTCTCCTTCCCATTCTGAGCATGCGCCACACACCCACTGAGATAACATTTTATTTACACGGCTGTGACTAGAGACTTTCTGATTATTATGTCCCTCCCGGCATTTGACGGTGGTAAACTCAGAGTCAGCAATGGTATTGACCCTCAGGAGTAGGTGATTAGGCTTTTTCGTTGGAGATCGATAAACTGCCGGTGGTGTTTGTCTGGATGAGTGGGTCGTTTTCAGACTGGAAGGAGGTAGCGTTTGGAGTACCCCAGAGATCAGTCCCTGACCACAGTTGTTCACAGTTTAATGTCCTGGCGGAGGCAGCGAGATGTGAGATGTCCCAGTCTGCTGGTGACGCAGAAAGAGTGGAGTTGGGGGAGGGGAGGCTATTCACAGGCAATTTCGTAGCTTTGCAATCAGTACATAGTGCACTGTGGGGCTGCAGTGGCGGGTTCCAATCTGCTAATTAGATTTGCTGACCACACTACATTGATCCCCCGGATCCCAAACAATAACGAGGCAGCGAATAGAGAAGAAGTCATCACCCCGACACAGTGGTGTCAAGAAAACAACCTCTCCCTCATTGTGACAAAAACAAAGGAGCTGGTTGTGGATTACAGGAGGAATGGAAACAGGGACCAAATTCAACATTTCCAAGACTGTTATTGACACAAAATGCACATTTTAATATTGATCATGACAAAATGTATTCTTCATATCGTTAATGACATAAAACATATTTACAGATTGTTACTGACAGAGAATCGTATGTTCCGTGTGTTATCTGAATGTACTTGCCTGTGATACTGCCACAAGTCAGTGTTTCTCTGTTCCTATACCTTTCCGTACTTGTGCATTTGGCAATAAATTCAACAGGACCTGAGAAATCTCAGTGAGATTTGATTAGTGATGATCATCTTGGCAGCTCGGTAGGTCGAATGTATGCGACAGTACACTGTTAAATGCAAAACCCTGAACAGTGTCGATGATCAGAGGACTCCAAGTTCATCGCTCCCTGAAAGAGACTGCACAGATTGATCGGGTGATTAAGAAGGCAAATGGCATGGTTGTCTTTATTAGTTGAAGCATTGAGTTCAAAAGTCGGGAAGTTGTGTTGCGGCTGTTACGAGCCTGCGGTCGTACTGTGACTGTTTCTTTAAGAGCGCCGGCGTGAGGAGGCGGGGCTATGACGTCAGTCACAGGCTGACAGCGCTGACTGTGGACTGAACCATAAGAGAGAGAGAGCGATCTGCAGACAGGCAGTCAGCCAGTCTAAAGAGAGAGAGAGAGACTGGAAAAGCTGATAGCTTCAGTTAGTCGCAGCTGAGGCTTGGAATTCTCCTATGCCCACAAGAGTGGGTTGATCATCGGTACAGGGAACCACAACGAATGTGTGTGGCTGTCACTTCGTATAATCCATAGGAGTGGATTGTGGAATATCTTGTGTTAACCCTTGCCTGGGTATGTTGTGTGGTAACCCCTGGAAGACGGTATTCCTGTGACAGGTCACTTTTGCTGATAACTCGTATGTGGACGGATTCAACGGATAAGGACTTCGTCGATGGTTATTTTGAAGTAACGTCCTTTTCACCCTGTATTACAAATATCTCTCTCCCATCATTTATTCCGTGTATTACTGAACTTTCCTACTTTACCATCTCAAGACTCTAAGCTTTGTTCCCTCACGCTCGATAGTCTGGGAATTATATTTACACACATATACACATAACACTGCTAACTTTCCTTTATTTCGTTAAGTTACTATATTATAAATAGATACTAATAAAGAAGGTGACTTCAACATCAAAACCAGACTCCAGTGTGAACTCTATTGCTGCTGGTTCGTTTCTAAAACGTCACAGTTCGTAACACAGTTTTATAAAACTAGTTAGACCACATCTGGAGTGTTTCATGCAGTTCTGGTCACCCCCATTCTCGGAGGGATGTCGGGGCTTTGGAGAGGGCGCAGAAGAGGTTTACCAGGACACTGACTGGATTAGAGGGCATGAGCTATAACGAGAGGCTGGACAAACTTGTGTTGTTTTCTCCAGAGCGGCGCAGGCTGGGGCGAGACTGGATGGACGTTTATAAGATTACGAGAGGAATAGATAGAGTGGACAGACGATATATTTTCCCTGGGGGTTGAAATGTCTAATACATTTAAGGCGAGAGGAGATGTGAGCGGGAAGTTTGCTTCTTTCCACAGAGTAGTCACTGCCTGGGGTGGGAGACCAAACCGGTCAGCTGATCCCGCTTCCTGTTCACATTTTTCTGCAGATCTGCAGCATCTGCGGGTCACTGCTCTACGTGTACGTGTAGCTTCATCTTTCCCCGTTCAGACAAGGCAGTGAGATCCGGATCTGTCACGTCCTCTCGTTGTGGTGGACAATATGTTTTTTTTTCTGCAATACTTTCTGCATGTTTCATTCCACTGTTTTTACCTGCTGACGTGCTGCCGATGTTTCTGGGTGTCTGACCCATTTATGTGAGAATTTAGCCATTTGTATTTCTCTGAGCTTCTCATAAATGTGTACAGTTCAGTTAAGCTTCACTCCACTACTTCCAAAGCAACAACCCGGTCAGTCAAATAGTTCCACACAATTAAAATAGTTTATTACATTTAAAAAAATATTTTTGTACTATTTATATAATTTAACTACTTAAAATGTATATTCTTATTTTAAGTCACAATTGTTAAAATCTATTGTTATGAATTAGGTTCTACTGCTGCCGCAGAGACAACGAATTTCATGACACGTGCCGGTGCTATTAAACCTGATTCTGATATTGATATGGGAGACTCACACCGGTCACCTGATCCCTGTTACCGCAGATCGTAATGTGAGATTGAAGCCTTTTCCATATATTAGCTTTCCACAGAAATGACAACAGTTCAGTTTCCTTCTGCGGTTCCAGAGCAGAAGATCAGTCTGTCTAATATTTCCACGTAATTAAAAGGGAAAAGTTGTTTATTCTCATAACGTACTGAGCTACAGTGAAAATCTTGCCTGACGTACCATCCACACAGATCGATACATTTCAACAGTACATTGAGCTGATATACGACAGAACAATAACTGTAACAAAGCATTATGGCTGCAGAGAAAGTGCAGTGCAGATAGACATATGGTGCAGGGTCACGTCGAGTTACATTGTGAGGCCGAGACCATTTTATCATTCATTTGGCTTATAGACACAGACAGGAAGCCGCCCTTGAGCTTGTCATTACTAATAACTGCAGCTCTTCTTTTTTTTCTCACTTTCTCGTGGCACTAGACGGGGATGTACATTAAGCCCTTTATTTTTTAAACTTATATTGGAGCCTTTAGCTATAACACTACGTGAAGCTAAAAATATTCTTGGTATCTCTATGAATGAAACCATACATAAGATTTCTCTTTATGCAGATGATCTTTTGGTTTTTATTTCAGATCTTGAGGAATCAATTCCTAATCTTTTGGAAACACAAAGATTTCGCTAAATTTTCAGGATATAAACCTAACTTGAATAAAAGTGAATTGTTTCCATTAAATGTCCCTGTTAGTATATATAATGATATTCATTTTAGAATTGTTAATACATTTAGATATTTAGGTATTATAATTACTAACAAAAATGTAAAGATCTCTATAAAGCGAGTATAGTTCCTTTAATGGACGCCAGGAAATAACTATTTTCTAGATGCTATCCACTGACTTTTTCTTTAATAGGTCGTGTTCGTGCTGTGAAAATGATGATTTTACCTAGATTTTTATATATTTTCCAAAATATACCTATCTTTTTAACTAAAACATTTTTCGATCAAATTGACTCACTTATTTCTTCCTTTATTTGGAACAATAAGAGTCCAAGATTTAACAAGTATCACTTAGAAAAATCTAAAAAAGATGGTGAACTTGCACTTCCTAATTTAAGACTGTATTATTGAGCTGTGAAAATTAGACAATTATGTTTTTGGTTATATGAACCAAAAATCATTATGCGTTGATTTGGAATTAAAAGCTGTTAAACAATTTTATTTAACTTCAATTTTAGGAGCTCCATTACATTTACAGCTCTGTAAAATTCCAAATTTAAATCTATACCCGGTTATTAAACAATCACTACGGATTTGGGTTCAGATCCGTAAATTTTTAAAATTTTAAACAATTTAAGTTGTCTAGTTTTTTTGCATCGAAACTTTTCATTTAATCTTTTAACAACTGACTCTATTTTTCTCCTATGGAAAAATAAAGGGATCCATTCTTTTACAGATTTATTTTGTAATGGTCGCTTGATTACCTTTGAAGAGTTAATTAACACATTTTCTCTCGCTCATAAACATTTTTTGCAATATGTTCAGGTGAAACTTTTTTTACAACAATGTTTACCTAAGTTTCCATATTTACAAGAATCTGATTTGTTGGATACCATTGTGAAATTGAATCCCTTAGTGTAAGTTTCCATTAGCAGAATTTATAATTTATTTTTGTTACAAAAAGAGAACCTGTCACTAAAGATTAAACAAGATTGGGAGA
The DNA here is from genome assembly GCF_048418815.1 of Hemitrygon akajei. Lineage (NCBI taxonomy): Eukaryota > Metazoa > Chordata > Chondrichthyes > Myliobatiformes > Dasyatidae > Hemitrygon > Hemitrygon akajei. Next base: position 8,337,331 of record NW_027331931.1, read on the forward strand.
GAGAACTTAATATGACCTTTGTTAATGAAGTTTGTCTTCGAGTTTCGAAAAAATGTAAATTCTTCTTCTGTACGTGTCCACCATTGTTTATTTCAATTTAGACAATAGACAATAGGTGCAGAAGTAGACCATTCGGCCTTTCGAGCCTGCACCGCCATTTTGAGATCATGGCTGATCAATTCCTTATTCCTTATTGAATTGTCCGGTTCCTGCCTTGTCCCCATATCCCTTGATTCCCCTATCCATAAGATACCTATCTAGCTCCTTCTTGAAAGCATCCAGAGAATCGGCCTCCACTACCTTCCGAGGCAGTGCATTCCAGACCCCCACAACTCTCTGGGAGAAGAAGTTTTTCCTTAACTCTGTCCTAAATGACCTACCCCTTATTCTCAAACCATGCCCTCTGGTACTGGACTCTCCCAGCATCTGGAACATATTTCCTGCCTCTATCTTGTCCAATCCCTTAATAATCTTATATGTTTCAATCAGATCCCCTCTCAATCTCCTTAATTCCAGCGTGTACAAGCCCAGTCTCTCTAACCTCTCTGCGTAAGACAGTCCAGACATCACAGGAATTAACCTCGTGAATCTACGCGGCACTTCCTCTGCAGCCAGGATGTCCTTCCTTAACCCTGGAGACCAAAACTGTACACAATACTCCAGGTGTGGTCTCACCAGGGCTCTGTACAACTGCAAGAGGATTTCCTTGCTCTTGTACTCAATTCCCTTTGTAATAAAGGCCAACATTCCATTAGCCTTCTTCACTGCCTGCTGCACTTGCTCATTCACCTTCAGTGAATGATGAACAAGGACTCCGAGATCTCTTGGTATTACTCCCTTACCCAACTCTATACCGTTCACATAATAATCTGCCTTCCTGTTCTTACTCCCAAAGTGGATAACCTCACACTTATTCACATTAAACGCCATCTGCCAAGTATCTGCCCACTTACCCAGCCTATCCAAGTCACCCTGAATTCTCCTAACATTCTCATCATATGTCACACTGCCACCCAGCTTAGTATCATCAGCAAATTTGCTGATGTTATTTTCTATGCCTTCATCCAAATCGTTCATAAAATTGTTCACCGTTATTATTTAACAAAGGATAGACTATCTAAAATATTACCTAGTATAGACAAACACTGTGATAGATGTAAAACTGAAGTAGCTACTTTGTCATATATGTTCTGTTCATGTTCTTCATTAAAATTGTTTTGGAAATCTTTATTTTCTGCAATTTCTAAAGCTCTGAAAATTAATTTACAACCTAATAGATTGACTGTTCTGTTTGGAATAGTATTTCATCTTCAGGGTATTTCATCTTCAGATCAACATGCTAATTGCATTTGATACACTACTGACAAGAAGGGTTATTTTCTTAAAATGGAAAGATATTTCTTCCCCTACATTAACTGAATGGTTATCTCAAGTGATGTTATGTCTTAGTTTGGAAAAAAAAGGAAGTAGAACTTTTTGATCCTCGATTCGATTTTGAGAGAAGATGGGGTTCTTTGCCAAATATTATCATTTAATTTGAATTATGCTATATGGTTTCCTTCCGGGTTGTTGATTCCTAATGGTTTTTTTCCCCTTTTTTGTAATTAGTGGGTTTTTTTCCTAATTAGATGGGGTTCATTATTTCCTTCTTTTTTTTCCATTTTTATATTTACGATCAGTTTTTTCAGTTTTTTACTTGTATACATATTAAGATTTGTATCATTTTATAGCTGTAGAAGATTTTGTACAAATAAGAACGATTCTAAAAATGAAAAACGAAAATAATAAAACAATCACTGTGACAAAGCATTATGGCTGCAGAGAAAGTGCAGTGCAGATAGACATATGGTGCAGGGTCACGTCGAGTTACATTGTGAGGCCGAGTCCATTTTATCATTCATTTGGCTTCTAACCACAGACAGGAAACCGTCCTTGAACCGGGTGGTTCGCGCTTTAAGGCTTTTGTATCTCTTCCCCGATGGGGGAGCGGGTTTGCAGCAAGAATGTCCAGGTTATGAGGTTCTTTGTGTACATGGCCTGCTTTTCCGAGGGAGGGGAAGTGTAGGGAGAGTCCATGGAGGGGAGGCTTGTTTCCCTGATGTTCTCTGTTCTCCAAAGTTCTCTGCAGTTCCTTGCAGTCATGGGCAGAGCAGTAGCCATACGAAGGCGTGAAGTATCGACAAGAAGCTCAGAGACCTCGGCCTTCACCCTGCCTTGTGTAGCTGGATCCTGGACTTCCTGTCAGATCGCGGGCAGGTGGTAAGAGTGGGCTTCCTCACCTCTGTCTCTCTGATCCTCAACACTCATACCCCACCGGGTTGTCTGTTTAGACCCCTCCTTTACTCTCTGTATTCCCATGACGTGTCGCCACCCACAGCTCCAATCTGCTAATTAAATTTACTGACGACACTACACTGACTGGCCTGATCTCAAATAATAACGAGGCAGCCGACAGAGAAGAAGTCATCACCCCGACACAGTGGTGTCAAGAAAACAACCTCTCCCTCATTGTGACAAAAACACAGGAGCTGGTTGTGGATTACAGGAGGAATGGAGACAGGGACCAAATTCAACATTTCCAAGTCTGTTATTGACACAAAATGCACATTTTAATGTTGATCATGACACAATGTATTTTATATATTGTTAATGACATAAAACATATCTATAGATTGTTACTGACAGAGAATCGTATAATTTGTGTTCCGTGTGTTATCTGAATGTACTTGCCTGTGATGCTGCCACAAGTCAGTGTTTCTCTGTACCTGTACCTTCCCGTACTTGTGCACTTGGCAATAAATTCAACAGGACCTGAGAAATCTCAGTGAGATTTGATTAGTGATGATCATCTTGGCAGCTGAGTAGGTCGATTATATGAGACAGTACACTGTTAAATGCAAAACCCGAACAGTGTTGATGATCAGAGGGATCTTAGACTCCAAGTTCATCGCTCCCTGAAAGAGACTGCACAGATTGATCGGGTGGTTAAGAGCAAATGACATGGTTGTCTTTATTAGTTGAAGCATTGAGTTCAAAAGTCGGGGAAGTTGTGTTGCAGCTGTTACGAGCCTGCGGTCGTACTGTGACTGTTTCTTTAAGAGCGCCGGCGTGAGGAGGCGGGGCTATGACGTCAGTCACAGGCTGACAGCGCTGACTGTGGACTGAACCATGAGAGAGAGAGAGAGAGAGAGAGAGAGAGAGAGAGAGAGAGAGAGAGAGAGAGAGGAGAGAGAGAGAGAGAGAGAGAGAGAGAGAGAGAGAGAGAGAGAGAGAGAGAGAGAGAGAGAGAGAGAGAGAGAGAGAGAGAGAGAGAGAGAGAGAGTGAGAGAGAGACTGGAAAAGCTGATCGCTTCAGTTACTCGCAGCTGAGGCTTGGAAATCTCCTCTGCCCACAAGAGTGGGTTGATCATCGGTACACGGAACCACAACGAATGTGTGTGGCTGTCACTTCGTATAATCCATAGGACTGGATTTTGGAATATCTTGTGTTAACCCTGGCCTGGGTATGTTGTGTGGTACCCCTGGAAGACGGTATTCCTGTGACAGGTCACTTTCGCTGAGAACTCGTATGTGGACGGATTCAACGGATAAGAACTTCGACGGCGATTATTTTGAAGTAACGGCCTTTTCTCTACGTTTCACCCTGGATTACAAATATCTCTCTACCATCATTTATTCCGTGTATTACTGCACTTTCCTACTTTATCATGTCAGGGCTCTAAGCTTTGTTCCCTCAGGTTCGATAGTCTGGGAGTTATATTTACACATATATACACTTAACGCTGTTAACTTCCCTTTATTTCGTTAAGTTACTATATTATAAGTAGATACTAATAAAGAGAGTGGTTTTAACATCAAAACCAGACTCCAGTGTGAACTCTATTGCTGCTGGTTCGTTTCTAAAACGTCACAGTTCGTAACACAGTTTTATAAAACTAGTTAGACCACATCTGGAGTGTTTCATACAGTTCTGGTCGCCCCCATTCTCGGAAGGATGTCGGGGCTTTTGAGAGGGCGCAGAAGAGGTTTACCAGGACACTGCCTGGATTAGAGGGCATGAGCTGTAACGAGAGGCTGGACAAACTTGTGTTGTTTTCTCCAGAGCGGCGCAGGCTGGGGTGAGACTGGATGGACGTTTATAAGATTACGAGAGGAATAGATAGAGTGGACAGACGATATATTTTTCCTGGGGGTTGAAATGTCTTATACATTTAAGATGAGAGGAGATGTGAGCGGCAAGTTTGCTTCTTTCCACAGAGTAGTGGGTAACTGGACATCTGTCTGGGGGTGGGAGACCCTCCACTGTCACGTGATCCCGTTTCCTGTTCACGTTTTTTCCGCAGATCTGCAGCATCTGCGGGTCACTGCTCTACGTGTACGTGTAGCTTCATCTTTCCCCGTTCAGACAAGGCAGTGAGATCCATATCTGTCACGTCCTGTCGTTGTGGTGGACAATATGTTCCTCCTGCAATATTTTCAGCATGTTTCATTCCACTGTTTTTACCTGCTGAAGTGCAGCCGATGTTTCTGGGAGTCTGACCCATTTATGTGAGAATTTAGCCTTTTCTATTCCTCTGAGCTTCTCATAAATGTGTACAGTTTAGTTAAGCTTCACTCCACAATTTCCAAGTCAACAATCAGTTCAAATAGTCCACACAAATAAAATAGTTTATTACATTTTTTAATTTTTATTTTTGTACAATTTATATAATTTAACTATTTAATATGTATATTCTTATTTCAAATCACAATTGTTAAAATCTATTGTTCTGAATTAGGTTCTACTGCTACCGCAAAGACAACGAATTTCATGACATATGCCGGTGCTATTAAACCTGATTCTGATATTGATATGGGAGACCCACCACCGGTCACCTGATCCCAGTTACCGCAGATTGTAATGTGAGTTTCAAGCCTTTTCCATATATTTGTATTCCACAGAAATGACAACAGTTAAGTTTCCTTCTGAGGTTCCAGAGCAGAAGCTCAGTCTGTCTAATATTTCCACACAATTAAAATGGGGAATTTGTTTATTCTCATCATGCAATGAGCTACAGTGAAAATCTTGCCTGATGTACCATCCACACAGATGGATACATTGCAACAGTACATTGAGCTGATATACGACAGAACAATAACTGTAACAAAGCATTATGGCTGCAGAGAAAGTGCAGTGCAGACAGACATATGGTGCATGGTCACGTCGAGTTACATTGTGAGGCCGAGACCATTCTATCATTCATTTGGCTTCTAACCACAGACAGGAAGCCGTCCTTGAGCTTGTCATTACTAATAACTGCCGGTCTTCTTTTTCTCTCACTTTCTCGTGGCACTAGACAGGGAATGTCCATTAACCCCTTTATTGTTTAATCTTGTATTGGAGCCTTTTGCTATAACACTACGTGAAGGTAAAAATATTCTTGGTATCTCTGTGAATGGAACCATACATAAGATTTCTCTTTATGCAGATGATCGTTTGGTTTTTATTTCAAATCTTGAGGAATCAATTTCCAATCGTTTGGAAGCACTTAAAGATTTTGGTGAATTTTCAGGATATAAACTTAACTTGAATAAAAGTGAATTGTTTCCATTAAAGGTCCATGTTAGTATATATAATGATATTCCTTTTAGAATTGTTAATACATTTAGATATTTAGGTATTGTAATTACTAAAAAATATAAAGATCTCTATAAAGCGAATGTAGTTCCTTTAATCGACTCCATGAAACAACTAATTTCTTGATGTAATCCACTTACTCTTTCTTTAATAGGTCGTATTCATGCTGTGAAAATGATAATTTTACTTAAATTTTTATATATTTTCTAAAATATACCTATCTTTTTCTTTCTTTTTACAATATTTTTATTCAGAAGAAAAAAAAGATTTACAGAGTGCAACACATTCATATATTGTAATAAAATTGATCAAAATGTTATACCATAACACATAAAGGTATACCACTCTGTAGTCAAAAATTTAAAGATAGGTCATACATCATAAAATAATTTTTTTATATATAAAAAAGTCAACCCCATACCAACTACCAAAGGAAAAAGTTGATGGATGACAATGGATAATTAGAAAAAAAAACATATTCACTTAAAAAGTGAAGATAAAAATATACATAAAATTCTGTGTACTGTTAAACTTTATAAATTGGAAAAGTAATTTAGGAAAGGACCCCAAATATCATAAAAAGATTGTTTCGAATTTAAGACTGAGCAGCGGATCTTTTCTAAATTTAAATACGACATATTATCACGTAGCCATTGAAGATGTGTAGGAGGGTAGACTCCTTCCATTTAAGCAAGATTGCTCTCCTTGCTAAAGGAGAGGGAAAAACTAAAACCTGTAGGTTAGGATTATTTAAAGTTATATCTTCGTTTGCAATAATACCAAACAAGGCAGTAAGGGGCAAGGCAGTAATTGGTCATTTGACCAATTGTCAAATAAATTTGCACTCCCAAAATCACATTTTTACAGATATCTTCAAATTAGAGATTTTCTACGTTTCCAATGAGCTACTTTTCCGATAGGTCCTGATAAAAATTTACTGGACGATCTTTTAAATTTAAAACCTTTTGTTAAAGGTTCTATTACCGGTATCTATAACTTGTTGATTGATTCTAGACAAGACTTTTTAGATAAAATAAAAAAAAGCTTGGGTGGATGACCTAAATTGTCAGATTTCTGATGATAGATGGAATAAAATTCTTAAACGGGTTAATAAATAATCTTTCTGTGCTCGTCATTCTCCTCTACAATTTAAAGTGGTTCATAGAGCTTACATTTCTAAACAGAAGCTCTCCAGTTTTTACCCGAATGTTTCTCCACTTTGTAATAAATGCAACTCTGCTGATGCCTCTTTAATTCATATGTTTTGGTTTTGCCCTACAATTGAAAAGTTTTGGCGGGAAGTATTCCATACCTTTTCACAACTTTTTAGGGTCCAATTTGACCCAATTCCCCTTACTGCCTTGTTTGGTATACCTATGTTTTTAAGTAAAAAATTTTTCGATCAAATTGACTCTCTTATCTCTTCCTTTATTTGGAACAATAAGAAACCACGAATTAATAAGTATCATTTACAAAAATCTAAAAAAAGATGGTGGACTTGCACTTCCTAATTTAAGACTGTATTATTGGGCTGTGAATGTTAGACAATTATGTTTTTGTTTATATTGGCTTATGGGTTGATTTGGAATTAAAAGCTATTAAACAATTTCATTTAACTTCAATATTAGGAGCTCCATTACCTTTACAGCTCTCTAAAATTTCAAATTTATATCTTTACCCGTTTATTAAACAATCCCTACCGATTTGGGTTCAGTTTCATAATTTTTTTAACATTTGAAACAATTTAGTTGTCTAGTTTTTTATATCGAAACTTTTCATTTAAACCTTCAACAACTGACCCCATTTTTCTCCTGTGGAAAAATAAAGGGATCCATTCTTTTACAGATTTATTTTGTGATGGTCGATTGATGACCTTTGAAGAGTTAGTTAACAAATTTTCTCTCGCTCATATACATTTTTTGCAATATGTTCAGGTTCGACATTTTTTACAACAATGCTTACCCAAGTTTCCATATTTACAAGAATCTGATTTGTTAGATACCATTTTGAAATTGAATCCCTTAGAGAAAGTTTCCATTAGCAGAATTTATAATTTATTTTTGTTACAAAAAGAGAACCTATCACTAAAGATTAAACAAGATTGGGAGAGAGAACTTACTATGACCTCTGTTAATGAAGATTGGCTTCGAGTTTTGAAACACGGAAATTATTCTTCTATATGTGTCAACCATTGTATAATTCAATTTAAAATTGTTCACCGTTATTATTTAACAAAGGAGAGACTATCTAAAATATTTCCTAGTATAGACAAGTGCTGTGATATATATAAAACTGAAGTAGCTACTTTGTCACATATGTTCTGGTCATGTTCATCATTAAAATCGTTTTGGAAATCTTTATTTTCAACAAGTTCTAAAGCTCTGAAAATTAATTTACAACCTAATAGGTTGACTGTTCTATTTGGAATAGTTACGCATCATATTCAGGGTATTTCATCTTCAGATCAACATGTAATTTGCATTTGTTACACTACTGACAAGAAGGGCTATTTTATTAAAATACAAAGATATTTCTTCCCCTAAATTAATTGAATGGTTTTCTCAAGGAATATTATGTCTTAGTTTGAAAAAAAGTAGAAGTAGAACTTTTGATCCTCGATTCGATTTTGAGAGAAGATGGGGTTCTTTGACAAAAATTATCATTTAATTTGAATAATGCTATATAGTTTCCGTTCAATTTTATTTTTTCATAAATGTGAAATGGCGATTGATGATTTAATTTTTATATTTAGATGATGGTTAAATGTATTGCTCCGGGGGGTTGATTCCCCCCGAGTTAGATGGGGTTCTTTTTTTCCTTCTTTTTCCTATATATATTTTCCATTTTTATATTTTACGATTAGTTTTTTTCTTCAGCTTTATTAATTTTATACATATTAATCTATTGAAGTCTTGTTTCATTCTATAGCTGTAGAAGATTATGTACTAGTAAAAAAGATTCTAAAAATGGAAAAATGAAAATGACAAAACAACAATGTAACAAAGCATTATAGCTGCAGAGAAAGTGCAGTGCAGATAGACATATGGTGCAGGGTCACGTCGAGTTACATTGTGAGGTCGAGTCCATTTTATCATTCATTTGGCTTCTAACCACAGACAGGAAGCCGTCCTTGAGCGGGGTGGTTCGCGCTTTAAGGCTTTTGTATCTCTTCCCCGATGGGGGAGCGGGTTTGGAGCGAGAATGTCCAGGTTGTGAGGGTCTTTGAGTACATGGCCTGCTTTTCCGAAGCAGGGGAAGTGCCGGCAGGTGCTAAGTGTGGGCTCACTCACCCCTCTCTCACTCTCTGACCCTCAGCACACATACCCCACAGGGCTGTCTTATTGCCCCCTACTTTACTCTCTGTATTCCCATGACGTGTCGCCACCCACAGCTCCAATCTGCTAATTAAATTTACTGACGACACTACACTGACTGGCCTAATCTCAAATAATAACGAGGCAGCCGACAGAGAAGAAGTCATCACCCCGACACAGTGGTGTCAAGAAAACAACCTCTCCCACATTGTGACAAGAACAAAGGAGCTGGTTGTGGAGTACAGGAGGAATGGAAACAGGGACCAAATTCAACTTTTCCAAGTCAGTTATTGACACAAAATGCACATTTTAATATTGATCATGACACAATGTATTTTATATATCGTTAATGACTTAAAACATATTTGCAGATTGTTACTGACAGAGAATCGTATAATTAGTGTTCCGTGTGTTATCTGAATCTACTTGCCTGTGATGCTGCCACAAGTCAGTGTTTCTCTGTACCTGTACCTTCCCGTGCTTGTGCACTTGGCAATAAATTCATCAGGACCTGAGAAATCTCAGTGAGATTTGATTAGTGATGATCATCTTGGCAGCTCGGTAGGTCGAATGCACGAGACAGTACACTGTTAAATGCAAAACCCTGAACAGTGTTGATGATCAGAGGAATCTCAGACTCCAAGGAGGCGGGACTATGACGTCAGTCACAGGCTGACAGCGCTGACTGTGGACTGAACCATAAGAGAGAGAGAGCGATCTGCAGACAGGCAGTCGGCCAGTCTAAAGAGAGAGAGAGAGAGACTGGAAACGCTGATAGCTTCAGTTAGTCGCAGCTGAGGCTTGGAATTCTCCTATGCCCACAACAGTGGGTTGATCATCGGTACAGGGAACCACAACGAATGTGTGTGGCTGTCACTTCGTATAATCCATAGGAGTGGATTGTGTAATATCTTGTGTTAACCCTTGCCTGGGTATGTTGTGTGGTAACCCCTGGAAGACGGTATTCCTGTGACAGGTCACTTTCGCTGATAACTCGTATGTGGACGGATTCAACGGATAAGAACTTCGTCGACGGTTATTTTGAAGTAACGGCCTTTTCTCTACGTTTCACCCTGGTCACAAATATCTCTCTCCTATCATTTATTCCGTGTATTACTGAAGTATGGAGCCAGTGATCATTAATGGAGAATGTGGAGCAGGTTAAGACCTACAAGTATCTGGGAGTACAGTTAGACGAGAAGCTAGACTGGACTGCCAACACAGATGCCTTGTGCAGGAAGGCACAGAGTCGACTGTACTTCCTTAGAAGGTTGGCGTCATTCAATGTCTGTAGTGAGATGCTGAAGATGTTCTATAGGTCAGTTGTGGAGAGCACCCTCTTCTTTCTGGTGGCGTGTTGGGGAGGAAGCATTAAGAAGAGGGACGCCTCACGTCTTAATAAGCTGGTAAGGAAGGCGGGCTCTGTCGTGGGCAAAGTACTGGAGAGTATGACATCGGTAGCAGAGCGAAGGGCGCTGAGTAGGCTACGGTCAATTATGGAAAACTCTGAACATCCTCTACATAGCACCATCCAGAGACAGAGAAGCAGTTTCAGCGACAGGTTACTATCGATGCAATGCTCCTCAGACAGGATGAAGAGGTCAATTCTCCCCAATGCCATTAGGCTTTACAATTCAACCGCCAGGACTTAAGAACTTTTTAAAAGCTATTATTAATGCTTTTTGAGATAGTGATTTAGATGCATATCATATTTTTTTACTGAGTTAAGTATTGTATGTTATTAGTTTTGCTACAACAAGTGTATGGGACATTGGAAAAAAAAAAGTTGAATTTCCCCATGGGGATGAATAAAGTATCTATCTATCTATCTATCTATCTATCTTTCCTACTTTATCATGTCAGGACTCTAAGCTTTGTTCCCTCGGGTTCGATAGTCTGGGAGTTATATTTACACATATATACACTTAACGCTGTTAACTTCCCTTTATTTCGTTAAGTTACTATATTATAAGTAGATACTAATAAAGAGAGTGGTTTTAACATCAAAACCAGACTCCAGTGTGAACTCTATTGCTGCTGGTTCGTTTCTAAAACGTCACAGTTCGTAACACAGTTTTATAAAACTAGTTAGACCACATCTGGAGTGTTTCATACAGTTCTGGTCGCCCCCATTCTCGGAAGGATGTCGGGGCTTTTGAGAGGGCGCAGAAGAGGTTTACCAGGACACTGCCTGGATTAGAGGGCATGAGCTGTAACGAGAGGCTGGACAAACTTGTGTTGTTTTCTCCAGAGCGGCGCAGGCTGGGGTGAGACTGGATGGACGTTTATAAGATTACGAGAGGAATAGATAGAGTGGACAGACGATATATTTTTCCTGGGGGTTGAAATGTCTAATACATTTAAGGTGAGAGGAGATGTGAGCGGCAGGTTTGCCTCTTTCCACAGACTACTGAGTCGCTGGAGTCTCTGCCTGGGGGGGGGGATGGGTCACCAATCCTGACACGTGATCCCGTTTGCCCCTCCCATTTAACCGCAGATGGGCAGCACCTGCGCGTCTGTTTCGGAGGCCCCGCCTCCGGAATCTCTTCGCGCATGCTCACAGTCTCCGGGTGGACGGTATTATCCTCTCGACTCAGAGCTGAAGTGGGTCGGCTGTGTGTTTCGGGAAAGACTTTCGTCTCTTCCGTCGGGATCGCTGTCTGCGGGCCGAAGATATCACTTTCCCATCGGTGAGTATTGAGACCGATCCCGAGCGGGGAGATCCGATGTTGGCCGTGAGCCCCGAACTGAGGGCCAGTTACTCATTTATTTTCCAATTATCTGGGCTCGTCAGAAATGTGTCGACTTCACTTAATCTGCATTGAACGATCCAAACCAGGAGCCCAGGCTGTTTGTTTCCGCAGAATTGAAATGGAAGTTCCGCCAACAGGTCACGTGAGATTGTGTGCCGCTGATCTGCTCCGCTTTGTGACGCCCGATCACGTGGTGTGATTTTGTTCATTTGGTCCCATTAACTTTCCTAACTCGCCTCGCTTCCTGAGGCTCCTCACATTTGTCCTGGAGCTTTATGGCTGTTGTGACTTCTCCCGGAGTGGGGTGGGTGAGAAAGGAGAACGTCCCAGGTTGTGGGGATCTTTGATTTCACAGCCTGCTTTACCGAGGGACTGTGAAGTCTCGGGGTGGAGAATGGTTTCTGTAATGTGCCGATCTGTATCCAAAGGTCTCTGCCGTTCCTCACAGTCACGGGCAGAGCAGTTACCATGCAAAGCGTGAAGTGTCCGGATGGAAAACTTTCTATGGTGTGTTGATAAAAATTTGGTGAGGGTCAAAGTATATATGGCAAAGTTCTTGTTGTTTCTTCTAACTTTGTCATTTTCGAATCTTTTATACAGTAGTATGTATCATTAATTCAGTATCTCTGGTGTGTTCTGACGTTTCCGGATCGGCTTTTTCGTGTTTACAACAGTAGGATTAGACCCGTGAGTCTGGTGTTCAAACTGTGTTTGGAAATTCCCCCCCCCCCCCCCCAACTGTCACCAGTCTGTCATTCGGTGGAAATCAAGCAGAATCTCAAGTTGCTGGAGATCTGCACTAAAAACTGTAAATATTTGAAGTCATTCTGACAAAACGTCATTAACCTGATAAGTAAAGTTTGTTCCCCTCCCCGCAGCTGTTCCTTACCTGCTGAGCGTTTCTGGTAATTCCAGTTTCTTTTTATTACATTCACCCTACACTGGTTGATATTTCCTGAAATGGACCTGATTTAACGTGGAAATGGAAATGACTCATTCTGTGATAGTACATCAGTAAAGGAAGCACAACTTTTCCCTGTCAATTATCCTGGTACCAGTTTGTCTGTTATTCCTGGAAATGTGTTCAGTACAGTTGTTGCTAATGAGGTTCACATGAATAATCTCAGGAATGATCGGCTTTATGTATGAGGAGCATTTGATGGTTCTGGACCTGTGCTGGATGGAGTTCAGAGGGACGGTGAGGTTTGTGGAGGCGATGTATGGTTAAGTAAACCTACCGAATAGTGAAAAGCCTGGATACAGTGGACATGGAGAGGATGTTTCCATTAGACAGAGAGTCTGTGATCTGACAGCACAGTCTCAGAATAAAAATGCTTCCTGTTAAAATTCATTTGAGAAACTTTTTTTGCCAAAAGGTGTCTGAAGTGTGGAATTTGTTGCCGCAGAGTTTGGCTGAGGCGGCCAATTCTGTTGGCCTTAATTCTGTTCCTTATTTCTTACCATGACTGAATGATGGCTCCTTCTGATCCCATATCGTTTTGTGTCATGTGAGGGACAATAAACGATTGTTCACTGAGATCATTACTGTATTGCCTTCAATGTTTAAATTTCAGTGAGTTTTGTTCTTAGTAACATTATGCAGAAATGTTTGGTTTGCTTTTTATTGTTAATGTGCTTCATTATCTTTCATGTTAAAGTTAGACCTGTGGTGGGAGATTTATTGGAAGAACAACCGCAACTGGAAGCAAACCACGACTGAAGATGAGGGAACAGCAACAAGTGAACCAGCCCGAGGACTGAGAGCATCAACTGGAGAGAACCCATCTGACTCGGAGATTCCAGTGATTCAGTCAGGAGAAAGTTTGGTGAGTCTCATTTACTCAAACACTGGTCTTTTAGACATTACATACCTGTACAAAGGAAGGTAGGAAATAGTTGGAGTGAGACTGAATGTGCCCAGAAGTACCAGTTATGCCTCTGTCAGACCGAGTTGCAATCACTCCTGGTCTGGTAATGAGCTTCCAGCAGCCCAGTCCTTTAAAACCACTCCCATTCTGTGGAAGTCGAATCCGGATAAAGTCTCTCAGAGACCGTATAAGTACAAACTCTTTATTCCAAGTACCTGGTGCTTACTCAGTTAGTCACTCAAACAGGAACAGTCGATGGCTGTTCCCACCCAATCCACTAACTGACCAACAATTCCCCTTACACCACAGATATATCCATCCAGATACTCCCCACACAAGGTAGGCTGGAGCCAAATTTATTTACTACATGACAGCCCCTAAAGACAAATTACAAAATAGTCATAATGGCTTGCACACACAGAACAGACAGAAGCTGTCCTATCTCTACACAAGGAGATAAGCATCCTGAAACCCTAGCTAGCTACCCTGAAGAAGAAATATGGCTCAGCACGGCTTAGCACATTGGTTGATCATCAGCAGTTTCTTTCAGAAAAACAGGCTGCTTTTTTTTTTTAACGAAATGTTAACCCTTTTACCTTTTTTGATGTTAAAACCACTTTCTTTATTCATATCTACTTATAATATAACAAATTAAGCAGAATAATCAAAAGCTAAAAGTGTTATGAGTACACATATGTGTAAATATAACTCCCAAACCACTCAGCTCAGGGAATACCAAGCTTAAAGTCTTGAGATGGTAAAGTATGAAAGTTCAGTTCATCCACGGAATCAATGACAAGAGAGAGATATTTGTAATCCAAGGTGAATGTCGAGAGAAGGCAATTACGTTAAATTCCACAAATTCCACAGTGGTAAAACAGGATAACAGTCGCCATAGGTCTTATCCGTCGTTGTTCTAAATCCACATACGAATTATCACCAGAAGCAGCTTATCACAGGAGTACTGTCTTCAGAAGGAACTACCACCCAGGCAAGGGTTAACACACAGGTAGATTCCGCAAGGTACTCCCAATCCAGATCCAACACACAAAGTATTACCGACCGTGATTTCCACAGAATATCCCTTCTCACAAGTGGTTACCACATAACACACATAGACGTTACATACCTGTACAAAGGAAGGTAGGAAATAGTTGGGAGTGAGACTGAATGTGCCCAGAAGTACCAGTTATGCCTCTGTCAGACCTAGTTGCAATCAGTCCAGGTCTGGTAATGTGCTTCCAGCAGCCCAGCCCTTTGAAACCACTCCCATTCCCTCGCAGTGGTTACTCTTGCATCTTCTGAAGTAGCTTTTGGTCAGTTCTGAGTGGGGAGAGGGAAAGAGAGGGGAGTGTTCATACTGACTGTCTTTCAAAAAAAGTAATTGTTTGAACTTGCTGCAAATTCTCTACCCATACCCTGTACTTTCTCAACTGAATTATTGACATAGATGGCAAGTAGCAATGGGTGTCGCCCTAGGAAACGTCACTAAGCACGGGACTCGAGTCCAAGAGACGCTCAGGGTCGGTGAGTGGCAGGTTCAGCTGTGCGACTCTGTGAGGTTGGGTCCTGGGATATCAGTTTTTGATCCAAGTAAAATCGGTGGAAATCAAGCAGAATTTCAAGTTGCTGGAGATCTGCACTAAAATCTGAAAATTTTTGAAGTCATTCTGATGAAACGTTATTAACCTGAATTGTAGATCCCACAGCTGTTCCTTACCTGCTGAGCGTTTCTAGTAATTCCAGTTTCTTTTTATTACAATCACCCTGGACTGATTTGTATTTCCTGAAATGGACCTGATTTAACCTGGAAATGGAAATGACTCGTTCTGTGATAGTACATCAGTAAAGAAAGCACAACTTTTCCCTGTCAATTATCTGGTACCATTTTGTCTGTTATTGCTGGAAATGTGTTCAGTACAGTTGTTGCTAACGAGGTTTACATGAACAATCTCAGGAATGATCGGCTTTATGTATGAGGAGCATTTGATGGTTCTGGACCTGTGCCCAATGGAATTCAGAGGGATGGTGGGGGTGGTGGAGGGATGTATGGTTAAGTAAGCCGACCAAATGCTGAAAAGCCTGGATACACTGGAAAGGGAGGGGATGTTTCCATTAGACAGAGAGTCTGTGATCTGACAGCACAGTCTCAGAATAAAGATACTTCTCTTTAAAACTGAGATGAGAAATATTTTTTGGCCAAAAGATGTCTGATCTGTGGAATTTTTTGCCGCAGAGGTTGGTTGAGGCTGCCATTTGGGTATATTTATGACAGATTAATATATTGATGATTGCTGAGTAGCTTCAGGGTTACAGGAGAAAGGCAGGAATATGGTGTTAGAATAAAAATCAGCTGTTGTTGAATGGTGGGGCAGACCAGATGGATCGAATCACCTAATTCTGTTCCTGTGTCTTATATCTTACCATGATTGAATGATGGCTTCTTCTTATCCCATATCGTTTTGTGACATGTGAGGGAGAATAAAAGATTGTTCACAGAGATCATTAAATCTGCTTTCAATGTTTAACTGTCAGTGAGTGTTGTTCAGAGTAACATTAAGCAGAAATGTTTGGTTCTCCTTTTTATAGTTAATGTGCTTCATTATCTTTCATGTTAAAGTTAGACCTGTGGTGGGAGATTTATTGGAAGAAAAACCGCAACTGGAAGCAAACCACAACTGAAGACGAGGGAACAGCAACAAGTGAACCAGCCCGAGGATTGAGAGCATCAACTGTAGAGGACCCATCTGACTCGGAGATTCCGGTGATTCAGTCAGGAGAAAGTTTGGTGAGTCTCATTTACTCAAACACTGGTCCTTTAAACATTACATACCTGTACAAAGGAAGGTAGGAAATGGTTGGGAGTGAGACTGAATGTGCCCAGAAGAACCAGTTATGCCTCTGTCAGAACCAGTTGTGAAGAAGCCCTCCCAATGTTCCCTTTAAACTTTTCGCCCTGCACCCTTAACCCAAACCCTCTTTTTTTTTCACCCCTAGCCTCAGTGGATAAAGCCTGCTTGCATTCACTCTATCTGTACCCATCATATTTTTATATACCTCTATCTAGTCTCCCCTCATTCTCCTACGCTCCAGGGAATAAAGTCCTAACCTGTTCAACCTTTCTCTGTAACTCAGTTTCTCAAGTCCTGGCAACATCCTCATAAACCTTCTCTGCACTCTTTTAAACTTATTAATATCCTTCCTGTAATTTGGTGACTAAAACTGCATACAATACTCCAAATTCGGCCTCACCAATGCCTTATACAACTTCAGCATAACATTCCAAATCTTATACTCAATACTTTGATTCATAAAGGCCAATGTACTAAAAGCTCTCTTTACTACCCTATCTACCTGTGACGCCAGTTTTAGGGAATTTTGTATCAGTATTCCTAGATCCTTCTGTTGTAGTGCACTCCTCAGTGCCCTACCATTTAGCCGGTATGTTCTACCTTGTTTTTTCCTTCCAAAGTGCAATACCTCACACATGTCTGTATTAAACTGCATCTGCCATTTTTCAGCCCATTTTTCTAGCTGGTCCAGATCCCTCTGCAAGCATTGAAAACCTTCTTCACTGTCTACTACTCCTCCAATCCTTGCATCATCAGCAAATTTGCTGATCCAATTTACTAAATTATCATCCAGATCATTGATATAGACGGTAAATAACAATGGACCCAGCACTGATCCCTGTGGCACACCACTAGTCACAGGCCTCCACTCAGAGAAGCAATCCTCCACTACCACTCTCTGACTTCTCCCATTGAGCCAATGTCTAATCAAATTTACTACCTCACCATGTATACCTAGTGACTGAATCTTCCTAACTAACCTCCGATGTGGGACTTTGTCAAAGGCCTTACTGAAGTCCATACAGACAACATCCACTGCCTTGCCTTCATCCACTTTCCTTGTAACCTCCTCAAAACCTCTAATAGATTTGTTAAACATGACCTACCACACACAAAGCCATGTTGATTCGCCTAATAGGTCCTCGTCTATCTAAACTCTTGTAGATCCTATCTCTTGGTACTCCTTCCAATAATTTACCCACTACCAACGTCAAACTTACCGGCCTATAATTTCCTGGATTACTTTTAGAGCCTTTTTTATACAACAGAATGAGCTATCCTCAAATCCTCTGGCACCTGTCCTGTAGGTAACAACATTTTAAATATATCTGCCAGGGCCCCTGCAATTTCAACACTGGTCTCCTTCAAAGTCCGAGGGAATACCCTGTCAGGTCCTGGAGATTTATCTACTCTGACTTGCCTCAAGATAGCAAGCTCCTCTTCTATCTGAAAAGGTTCCATAACCTCACGAATTGTTTGCCTTATTTCCATTAACTCCATACCAGTTTTCTTAGTAAATACAGGCGCAAAAAAAAACATTTAGGATCTCCCCCATTTCTTTTGGTTCCATAAATAGCCGACCACTCTGATCTTCAATAGGACCAATTTTATCCCTTACTATCCTTTTGCACTTAACATACCTGTAGAAGCTCTTAGGATTATCCTTCACCCCGACTGCCAAAACAACCTCATGTCTTCTTTTAGCCTTCTTGATTTCTTTCTTAAGTATTTTCTTACTCTTTTTATACTCTGCAAGTATCTTATTTGCTCCCTGTTTCCTATAACTGCTCCCTATAACTGACATTATACATGTCATACATCTCTCTCCTTTATCAGAGTTCCAATATCCCTCGAGAACCAAGGTTCCTTATTCTTATTCACTTTGCCTTTAATCCTGAGACTTTGTTCCCAGCGTGTCCTCGTGGGCCATCCAGAAATGATTTCAGCTGGTGACAGCCCTGTTTTCCCCTGTGGGGTAGCCCTCATGTGGAATCGGGCTAATGGTCGGACCTTCAACCAAGTGAGTCCAGTCTCCGCTGTTAGTCTGGCCAGTTTACTCTTCAGAATGCCGTTGGCTGTTTCCACTCTGCCAGCGGCCCGTGGGTGGTGTACACAGTGGGATTGTTGCTGGATAGCTAGTTCATTACGTACCCCTTTGTTTACCTTCACCACAAAGTGTGGGCCATTGTCAGAGCTCAGCATCTCTGGCAGGCCGTACCTGGGAATTATTTCCCGTAATAATACCTTCACAACAGTCACAGCAGTATTAATGGTAGTTGGAATAGCTTCAATCCATCTACTAAACACATCTATAATAACTAAGCAGTATCTATAGCAATGTACTCTAGGCAATTAAATAAAATCAACTTGTAGACACGAGAAAGGTCCAACTGTCAAGGGAGACGTACCCGGTGTGCAGGGCCCAGGTGTGTACAAATACGTACATAATCAAACAATATTGATAAAAGCTGTGTAGGAACACAAACCTGTCCCGCTGCGGTGATCCAGAAACCTGGGTCGGGGTCTTTTTGGCACCCCATCAGAAGCCCTGTTTGCACTCCTCCTCAGAGGTGTCCCCCTGAAAATTACGTAACTCCCGCATGTCTGGCAAACCCGTTCTGCTTTAGTCACGGAAGGTTGTTTGACGGGAACCCGAGGGGACTACAACTACTGAGGATTTTGCCACAGTTTTCGCTGTCTAATCTGCTAAAGCATTGCCTGTAGTGACCAGGTTAGACATGCGGGTGTGGGCTGCACATTTAATAATCGCCAAAGCTCGAGGTACCTGTAGAGTGGTGAGAAAGTTGTTTACAAAGGTGGCATTACTAATGGGATGGCCAGAGGAAGTCAGGAATCCCCACATTCCCAGAGATCCCTGTAGTCATGTACAATTCCAAACACATAACGGAGTCTGTATAAACGTTCCCACTTTAGTCTGTTGCTGGGATACAGGCACGAGTCAAACAGCTCAGCCTTCTGGGTGGAAAAAGCTGCTTCGAAAGAGTCCAGCTCAGTTAATTCACTGTCCATCACTATCACATTGCCAGAATATTGTTTGCCTGCTAGATCCACAAAAGAGCTTCCATCCTCATAAAACGGTGCCTTGGGCTTGAGGGGGTAATACGGAATGGATGGGAGAGTCTGTCCTTTCACGGTGATCCGGTCAGGAGGCAGTCAGTGCGGCCAACTTCATGGTCTGCAGTTGCTCAGAGATTGGGTACAACGCCTTGCGTTTGGTCAATATTAAAAGAGAGTTTTACTAGATAATAGACAATAGTAGGTGCAGGAGTAGGCCATTCGGCCCTTCTAGCCAGCACCGCCATTCACTGTGATCATGGCTGATCATACAGAATCAGTATCCTGTTCCTGCCTTCTCCCCATACCCCTTGACTCCACTATCTTTAAGAACTCTATCTAACTCTCTCTTGAATGCATCCAGAGAATTGGCCTCCACTGCCTTCTGGGGCAGAGCATTCCACATATCCACAACTCTCTGGGTGAAAAAGTCTTTCCACATCTCAGTTCTAAATGGCCTACCCCTTATTCTTAAACTGTGGCCTCTAGTTCTGGACTCACCCATCAGCAGGAACATGCTTCCTGCCTCCAGTGTGTCCAATCCCTTAATAATCTTATATGTTACAATCAGATCCCCTCTCATCCTTCTAAATTCCAGTGTATACAAGCCCAGTCGCTCCAATTTTTCAACATATGACAGTCCTGCCATTCCGGGAATTAACCTTGTTAACCTACGCTGCATTCCCTCAATAACAAAAATCTCCTTCCTCAAATTTGGAGACCAAAAACTGCACACAAATACTCCAGGTGGGGTCTCACCAGGGCCCTGTACAGCTGCAGAAGGACCTCTTTACTCCTATATTCAATTCGTCTTGTTATAAAAGCCAGCATGACATTAGCTTTCTTCACTGCCTGTTGTACCTGCGTGCTTGCTTTCATTGACTGATGTACAAGAACACCTAGATCTCGTTGTACTTCCCTTTTTCCTAACTTGACTCCATTTAGATAGTAATCTGCCTTCCTGTTCTTGCCACCAAAGAGGATAACCTCAGATTTATCCACATTAAACTGCATCTGCCATACATTTGCCCACTCACCCAACCTGTCCATGTTATCCTGCATTCTCATAACATCCTCCTGACATTTCACACTGCCACCCAACTTTGTGTCATCTGCAAATTTGCTAATGTTACTTTTAATCCCTTCATCTCAATCATTAATGTATATTGTAAACAGCTGTGGTCCCAGCACTGAACCTTGCGGTACCCCACTGGTCACAGCCAGTGTCCAGTCCCATCTTCACTTCCAACTCCTTCCAGTATCTGGGTTAGCCCACAGGAAATCTTGCCAGTCTCCTTTGGTGCTGGAAGCTTGTTTTGTCAGGGTGTAGGCAGGGAACCCAGGGCAGCCTGATGCTGGTATGGGCAGCCACCAGTCCTGTCTATCGCCAAAGGAAATCCAGAACTTCAGACAGTAATGAACTGTCCTCTCTTCCTTTAATGTGTCCAGTCACCATGACTGGGAACTTCTGTCCCTTGAGGGGTGCATAATATTGGCTTTCCTCAGTGACACACCCTGTAGGGTCAAAGCACAGAGTCACACGAGAGTCGGCTGCTTGCAGAAGGGGTTCAAACGCAGTGGAGTCCAGATTAAGTGCCCACCACTGGGGGTTCAGAAACTGGAGAAGCTGTCGGTTGTTTGCTAGTTGCAGGGTGATAGAGAATCTCAACTTCCAACGAACAATGCAAGTCTCTCCCTGCTAGATTACACCCCCGACTGGTGGTGACTGTAAATGAAACCTCACACTGGTTCCACCTGCAGTGGCTGGGTACGTGAATACGTACGTTCCGTGTCTTCGAACCATGACAGAGTGATTGTAGCGTCTGATAGCTGGAATCCCTTTTCCGATACTATTTCCTGATCAAGAGTGGTTGTGATTGCCCCCACATCAGTCATAAACAGAAATGAAATTCCAGCAACTTGCAATATTACATTGGGCTCTTCCTGAGGGGCAGTACTCACAGTAGGAAGCATCCTTGCTTGTCAATTTCTAAACGGGTTGTTGTCCCCACCTGTCCCTTGGTAGGATTTTGTTCCCATTTCTGATCCCCAGATGTAGCCCACTCACATCCTCCTTTCCAGTGAGCATATTCACCTTTAATATTAGTTCCCTTCAGGGTTGATCAGGATTCGAAAGTCGGGTCACAATGATATGTCAAAGCTCATCGCATTCGATTTTGGTCATTGTCAGGCCAATCCATATTATTTTTAATTGTGTTGGCTATCTTAATTGGTAAGCATTGGAGCAGTAGGGCATTAAACTGGGGGGACAGATTCCCATCATTAAAGGCTTGGTCTCCTGCGAAGGTGCCGTAGCATGCCACAAATTACGCCCAATAGTCTGGTCCCGATTCCCCAGGCTTAGGTTTGCATTCAAGTACTTTAGTGATGTTTACAGGTTGCTAGAGCCAAGGCTTGAATAATCTGGTCTGTCTGTTCATTCTCATTATGGTTTCCTGCCTGTAACTCCTGACAGCTTTGGTATCTCAAATCTGCCTTCCATTTCCACCCCTCGTCATGCAGAATCTTGTGGAGTCGCAGTAAACATTTTTGTACTGTGGACACACTGAGCAAACTGTGCTGGTTTTTCTTTTCTATCTGGGGCCTGATTCATGATCATTATCATTTCTTGAGGCTTCCAGGGTGCATACACAGGGATCACTGAGGGCTGTTCCTCCTCCTGCTCATGGATTGGGCAGCATTCGGGTGGGTAATTGTCTTTGTGGAGCCATTAACTCTGGGGTTTTATTGGATTCTTCCCTCCCTGTCTCGGAATAATCCTCGGTATTCCCATTCGGGATCTTAGAGTAAAGAGAACCTCCCTTCCCTGTCCCGCTGTGTTACCCGAGCAGCCACCATTGGGGTTTGGGGGCACTGGGTGCATTTGGCCCCTCGTAAGGTAGGAGAGGTACGGGTGGTGCCCACTTCTCATCACGGTCACTGTCCTCAAACAGGGTCGGTATGACAGACATGGGTTTGGGATCCATTGTTTCCCTATCAGTATGTAACAAAACCCAATTTCCTTCGGGATCAATAAAGTATATCTGTCTGTCTGATGTTCCTGCCCTTCTCTCCTATCTAGGCTGGCCTTGGTTTGCTTACTTTGTTTCTCCTGCTCTCGTTTTCGGCATCCATGCACCCATTCACACTTCACTTTTAGCGTCTCCCAACCTTTGCAGTACATACCTCAATTCCATTGTCACATGCATTCTTACTCCAACTTGCTAATAATATACTGTTCCACTGCACATCTGCTTTTCCTTCCATTCCCTTTACCACAACTTCCACTTCATTCCACAGTTCATTTTCCATTTTAAATTTACTGCTTATTCTCATGAGGTAATATCCCAGGTTCCCCCCCAGTGGCCATATATTGTTCCCCGATTTCTTATTCAGCGCTGCACTCAACATTTGAAAATCTTTTTCCTTGTCTGGAAAACTCTCAATCGACTGCAATTGACCCATGTTCTCTTTGTCATTAACTCGGCACAAAGCCTCCTGCTCAATTATCAATCAGGTAAATTTACCCGGCTGGCACCTCCTGCGCAATTGATTAATTTACATGGCACGTCTGCCTCCTGCCCGCAAGCTAAGCAATCAGCCTTGGGCGAGGGACTGTACCTCCAAAGGAACTAACGGACAGTGACAAAAGTTAAAATACCTATTGGGCACCCGGTCAGTCTCTGCAGTCCCCAGAGTGGTCCAGCCAGTTGCTCAGCCCGTCTGCTTGGTACTCCCTGTATTGGGATCCTGTTCATGATGACAAATGTTAAAAGTTGAATCCAAATATAACTCGGGAGCCCAGTTTCTTATCATCATCACGGTTTATTGTGCATTCTCCTGCAGGAGTTTGAGACCCAGTTGTCAAAGGGAAGGCACGTAAGCACTGCCACCTTCTGACAAGTGGACTGACTTGTTATGGACTCAGGTTCCAGCCGTATACTTGTACATAGCAAGCCCATACCTTACTCTTGCAAGATGTTATTTGAACTGGTACACCCAACAAGTCTGTTGGTGCAAAACTTAATTACTTAGAATTCAGAGTTTACTAAATCAAGGTTTTAATTACAGATGGATGTACTGTCCAGTCCTTGTCAGTTATTCCCTTTGCAAGGCCCTGGCTTAATTACAAACAGAAGTTCATTCCTGTCCTATCAGTGAGTCCTCCTCCATTTACTCAAACAAGAATACAATCGTTATCAGCTAATGACGGTATAATGTATAATGTTATCAGCTAATGACGGTATAATGTATAATGTTATCAGCTAATGAGGGTACAATATATAATGTTATCAGTTCTCAGTGTGTCTCTCTGCAAGCTGCAAAGAACTGGTATTGAGCCTGTCTTAGCTAAACGCTGAAGACTGAGTTCACTTCAGTTCAAAATTCCTATTCAGTCCCAATTGTTCTTTTAGCCAGAGGTTACATCGGTTCAAAATGATTTTTTTATATATCCTCAATTCCTCAGGTGGGTTCAGAGGAAATATTTATGTCCAATATAGAAACTGGTGTTACCTGTGTGTATTGTGGCGATGCAAAAGTTGCTGGAGAATTTGCAAGTGGGGAGAAGTGAAGTGATATTTGCAAATCTGACTTTTTAAAGCATAGTTTAGCAAGCAAACCACATATGGACAATGTACAAAAGCTTTGGTGAGAAAATCCTTCATTACCCGTTACAGGCCTGCTACATAGGTAGTGTGAGCATGCAGATGAACTCAATCACATATAATGTGTAATCTCCTTGTTCATGTTAAGAGCCTTTTTTAGGTGTATAAAATGATGAACGGCATTGATCGTGTGCATAGCCAGAGGATATTTTCCCAGAGCTGAAATGGCTAACACGAGGGAGCAGAGTTTTAAGATGCTTGGAAATAGATGCTGAGGGGATGTCAGGGTAAGTTTTTTTTACACAGAGAGTGGTGGGTGCATGGAATGCACTGCTGGCTTTTTGTGTGAGAGTGTTTCAGTTACTGTGGGGCCAGGCATCTCAGTGGGAACAGGGAATAATATCAATGGAGAGAGTCAAACAGAGCTAGGTCACAGATTGGAAATGGCAGAAATACCCCATTCTTATAGAGACAGGAAGAGCATCAGAGAGTTTGATGGTCATTCCAGATACCAGCACTGTGCCCAGTTAGAAGGTGATTTCTCTCTCCAACTTGGGTTGAACCTCACTGTAACAGTGTGATGTCAGATCATACCTTGACAACTCAAGTAATCTCATCTGAAATGTTGTCCGACACCCATTGATGGATTTTGTAAATCTTTTTACAGGTTAAAAATGACAAGGAATTAATCTATGGGAATCTCAAACACCACACACCAGTTTTGCTGTCTCTATCCTGATATTTAAGAAGTGGAGCAAAGGATTTACTTGATCATCCTTCCTGCTCAGACTGTGGGGAGGGTTTCACTCTATCATCTGACCGACTGGCATGCCTGTCATTTTAAACAAGGGGGAAAACCCATTCATCTGCTCAGACAGTGGGAATGAATTCAGTTGGAAATTTCAACTGAAGGGACATCAGCAAGTTGACACTGCGACAAGGCCATTCACCTATTCTGTGTGTGAGAAGGGAATCAGTCGGTCTTCTCACCTGTGGACACACCAGTCAGTTCACACTGGGCAGAGGCTGGTCATCTGCTGAATTTGTGGGGAAGGATTCACTCGGTCATCTGACCTAATGGCTCACCAGAGAGTTCACACTGGGGAGAGGCCGTTACTCTGCTCATTCTGTGGGAAAGGATTCACTCGGTCATCCGACCTACTGGGACATAAGTTAGTTCACACTGGAGAGAGGCCGTTACTCTGCTCATTCTGTGGGAAAGGATTCATTTCATCATCTAACCTGAAGGTACATCAGCGAGTTCACACTGGTGAGAAGCCGTACACCTGCTTAGACTGTGGGAAGAGATTCACATGCTCATCGGAACTGAAGGTACATCAGCGCGTTCACACTGGGGAGCGGCCGTTCACCTGCTCAGACTGTGGGAAGGGATTCACTCAGTCATATCAGCTGAAGGTACATCAGAGAGTTCACACGGGGGAGAGGCCATTCACCTGCTCAGACTGTGGGAAGGGCTTCACTCGGTCAATCGACCTCCTGGGGCACAAGTCGGTTCACACTCAGGAGAGGCCGTTCATCTGCACAGACTGTGGGAAGGGATTCACTGCATCATCTCGACTACGGAGACACCAGCGAGTTCACACTGGGGAGAGGCCGTTCACCTGCACAGAATGTGGGAAGGGATTCAGTCGATCATGTCAACTGCAGACACACCAGCGAGTTCACACTGGCGAGAGGCCGTTCATCTGCTCAGAATGTGCAAAGGGATTCAGTCAGGCATCTCACCTACTGAGACACCAGCGAGTTCACACTGGGGAGAGGCCATTCACCTGCTCAGACTGTGGGAAGGGATTCACTTGCTCATCCCAACTGAAGGGACATCAGCGAGTTCACACCGGAGAGAACCCGTTCACCTGCTCAGACTGTGGGAAGGGATTCACTTGCTCATCCCAACTGAAGGTACATCAGCGAGTTCACACTGGAGAGAGGCCATTCACCTGCTCAGACTGTGGAAAGGGATTCACTCAGTCATCCCATCTGAAGGAACATCAGCAAATTCACACTCGGGAGAGGCCGTTCACCTGCTCAGACTGTGGGAAGGGATTCACTCAGTCACACGAATTACTGGTACACAAGTCAGTTCACACTGGGGAGTGGCCATTCACCTGCTCAGACTGTGGGAAGGGATTCACTCTGTCACACGCACTACTGGTACACAAGTCAGTTCACACTGGGGAGTGGCCGTTCAACTGCTCAGTCTGTGGCAAGGGATTCACTTGCTCATCCCAAATGAAGGTACATCAGCGAGTTCACACTGGAGAGAGGCCATTCACCTGCTCAGACTGTGGAAAGGGATTCATTCAGTCATCCCATCTGAAGGAACATCAGCGAGTTCACACTGGGGAGAGGCCGTTCACCTGCTCAGACTGTGGGAAGGGATTCACTTGTTCATCCCAACTGAAGGTACATCAGCGAATTCACACTGGGGAGAAGCCATTTATCTGCTCAGACTGTGGGAAGCGATTCACTTGTTCATCCCAACTGAAGGTACATCAGCGAATTCACACTGGGGAGAAGCCATTTATCTGCTCAGACTGTGGGAAGGGATTCACTCAGTCATTTCAACTACAGAGACACCAGCGAGTTCACACTGAGTAGAGGCTGATCAACTTGTCAGACTTTGGGAAAAGTTTCTCTCAGCCAAAAAACCAAATTGTGCATCACTGAGTTCATACTGGGAAGAGGCCGTTCACCTGCTGTGAATGTGGGAAGGGATTCATTCACTTATCTATCCTTATGACACTACCTGGTTCACAATGGGGAGAGGCGAATCAGCTGCTGTGAACGTGGAAAGGGACTCGCTCAGTCATCTAACCTGATGTAACCCTCGCTTTGGCTAGCAGCTTAATATAAGGGGGTGATAGCCACCCAGCCCGGCCAAACATAAGAAATCTCATTTGGGTGGATGCTGTGTGGTGTGTCCCCTGTTGTAAATATGTACCCTGAAATAACAAATGATACACAATATGTGATTTAGTGATTGCTCTTTATAATTCATTCTTTGACTATAGGGTTAGTAAAGAAAACAAAAAAAAGAAAAAGTGCCCACTCTCTCCATTCACGTCTTCTCATCTCTCCCCAGCAAATGGTGGTGAAATTCTCTCTTCCAGACTCACAAGAAAAAAAGCATTTCTGCCATCGGAAAGCCTTGCACTCCAAAACCCTGTTATCTCTAGTCGTAACCTAAACATTGCTGCTACAGAGAAACCATTGCATTGGCAGTGAACCCTTACAGCGTGTTACACTTGTGGCAGACTACCGGGTTCACACTGGGGAGAAGGTTTCAATAAGCTGCATGCTGGATATTTGTCCATCACTGTTGCTGAATGCAATTTCGAGAGTGACTGTCGGTGCTGAACTCTGCAATTATTGCTGCTGCTCACCACACCCAGTTCTGCACCCTGGTCACTGGGCATGGGAGGAGTTTCTTCTGCTGCATATTCACCTTTAATGGGACAGGAGTTTAATATTCTGCATCTGAGACAAATAAATCAGTTCCATTTTAAACCCTGTCCTTGGTCCTTGGTGAATTTACATCACACCTATTGTACAGTAGAGAGTAAACTCAGACCGGCTGGACCCTGCCAGTGATTCTGTTCCAGGATAGTCCTTTTAAATCTTCCCCTGTTCTTCACCTCTTCTTCTCTCTGTAGTGGGTTCCAAACAGTCACCACTGTGTGGGCGAAGAGGTTTCCCTTGAATTCTCTGCAGACTGAAGAAGTTAAGCTGACTGCAGTTCTGACTGAGATGTTCTTTACCCTTGAAATCTCTGGGCTGATGAAGAATTAATTTTGGAGTTACCCTCCTTACTCATGGCTCATTTCCACATTGTGGGTCATTTTCTCTGCTTCTAAAGGGTTGTTGAAAATGCCACTGTCCTCTAAAGACTGAAAGCAGAATGGGAAACCATTAGATGGATGTTCAATGGAGCAGGGTCAGAAACCAGAGGCGGGTCTGGACAGGGCAGAGTTTGGAGATCTGGACGATGGTCGGGGTAAGAACTTATTATGAGAAGGGAATCAGCAGCGGGGCGTGGCAACAAATGACAGAGTAGCAACATTTGGAAGCTGATTGATAGAGAAAATCTTTTGGTGGTTTGACTGATGACACAAACTATACCCGTGTGACATCTGTGTGTTGGGAATGGTTTCATCTATTGAGGGTGTTATTCCCGCTTGTTTATCCTGTAATATTATATCTGGATAGTGATTATGGATTGTCCTATCTGTAACAATGTATTGATTGTCATATAATTTATAGGATTTTGACTCTAAACCTGGATCAGGCTTGAACTTACGGTGCCTGTATGAAGTGATGGAGGGCAATCATGAGTCAGTATTTAAAGCAAGAACTTGGTGAGTGATATTGTATCTTTATAAGTAATCAGATTGAGCTAAATTCCTGCTGGATCCTGGAATGTGTTGGATTGTGTCTGGTTTATCTTGGCCTTTTCTGCACTTACTGCCTTAAATACAAACAATATTGTATGTATTTTTGATTTTTTTCCCCTTTTGTTAACCAACTTGTCCTGTATTCCTGCAAGGAATCCCTCTGTTTCTGGGAAGAGGAGTCCAACTCTCAGTCAGGTGCTCGATGCTTCCTTGTCAACATCTGATCTGCTCAGATTGTTGCGATGCCATACTCATTCCACTTCTCAATGTTTTCTTCCAGAGTGATGATTTATTTTTCTGAGTTGGCCTCTCATTTAATTTTTCTGATCTGTATTCCATATCACAACTGTATATACACACATGGAGTGCTGAATCCAGTTCATTTTTCTTGAAAATATAGAAGTTTTATCTGACTGTTTTGTGATCTTTTTTCATGTGTTATTTCTCTTCCTCCTTCTGTCCCAAGGTAGTGTTAATCTAAGTGGGTTTCAGTGTAAATACTCTTTTCTAAAGCTTTCTAAAATTCTTATTTACCATTGTAAATTTTACTGATTGAAATGGGACCAATATATTTTTCTTATTAATAAGTCAATGCCGGTATTGAAGAAAGTGTTTATTGCCTTTGTTGTATTTGTTAACTAGTGAGCTCTGTTTGACAGGACTTTTCATGCCGTGAACTAAATTTTGTCAAAGGTTTTCCCTATTTTGCACTACTTTCTATTTAATTGCTTGTTGATATTCCGGATACGTGGGTATCAAGAGTCCCGGTAAAGGGTCTTGGCCTGAAATGTTGATTCCCATCCATAGATGCTGCCTGACATGCTGAGCTCCTCCAGCACTTTGTGTGTAGTTCTCTAGATTTCTAGCATCTGCAGGTCCTCTTGTTTCCCAGATACTTATATATTTATTGAAGGAACAAGACAAAAACAAGCTGGTAGTGGGGTTGTGTGGCTCTGTTGGTAAAATATTAGATAAAATCATTAGAAAGGTGGCAAAGGGTTGGAAGTTGTAGAATTAAGGAACAGCAAATGTAAAAAAAAAAAATCCCTAATGGGAATTGTACAGAAACCTTCAAACAGTAGGAAGTATGAGGTCCTGAAATTACAATGGGAGATAGAAAATGCGTACCAAAGGGCAATGTTACAACAGTCATAGGGGATTGTCATGCAGGTGATTAGGAAAATCAGGATGGTGTTGGTCTGAAGAGGAGGAATTTCCAAGAATGCCTACACGATGCTTTTTAGAGCAGCTCGTGGCTGAGCCCAGTTGGGGATCAGCTATTCAGGATTAGGAGTTGTAATGAACCGGAACTAATTAGGTCACTGAAGTTCAAAGAACCCTCAGGGGCAAGTGATCTTAATGTGATCAAATTCACCCCGACATTAGAGAAGGAGAAGTTAAAGTCAAATGTGGAATAAAAAGAATTAGAGAGGCATGAGAAAAAAATAGGTCAAAATTGATTTAAAAAGAACACGGGCAGGGACGAAAACAGTGCAGCAATGGCTGGAATTTTTGGAAGCAGTTTGGAAGGCACAGGATATATACAGTGACATGCAAAAGTTTAGGCACCCCGTTCAAAATTTCTGTTACTGTGAATAGCTAAGCGAGTAAAAGATGACCTGATTACAAAAGGCACAAAGTTAAAGATGACAAATTTCTTTAACATTTTAAGCAAGATTACATTTTATTTCCATTTTTTACAGTTTCAAAATAGCAAAAAAAGATAAGGGCCAGAAGCAGAAGTTTGGGCACCCTGCATGGTCAGTGCTTAGTAACATCCCCTTTGGCAAGTATCACAGCTTGTAAACACTTTCTGTAGCCAGGTAAGAGTCTTTCAATTCTTGTTTCAGTAAATTTCTGGGTTCAGACATTAGTAGCAATGTACTAAATGTGGAAATTACAAATTACAATATTATTAGTATCACAGAGCCAAGCAGCACTGAAACTTGCAGTCAATGCTGACCTGTTTTTGTTGTTACTGCCCATTTCCAACTACCTGCACCAGAGCCTCCATACACCTCCCATCCACGTCCTTGCCCAAATTCCTCTTTAGTGTCTAAATCAAACCCACATCCTCCACTTCCACTGGCAGCTCATTTCACACTCTCACCAACCTCCGAGTGAAGAATTCCCCTTCAGATTCCCCGAAAGTAATTCACTTTCACCCTGAACGTATGTCCAATGTCAGGGTGAGAGGGAGGACGGGGCAGAGAGGGAAGACAGTAAGGGGGAGGGGGTGGTCGAGTGTGGAGAGGGAAACAAAGCCGAGTGTTTATACTTAATATCTTTCAGAAAAACTAATTGTTTGAACTTGCTGCAAATCTACTCTCCATATCCTGTATATTCTTAATCAAATTAGTGATCCAAATGACAAGTAGCAGTGGTTGATGTTCAAAGTAAATGTTATTATCAGAGTACATATATGTCACCACATACAACCCTGAGATTGTTTTTCCTACAGGAACACTTAGCAAATCTATAAAATGGTAACAGGATCAATGAAAGATCAAGTGGAGCATAGAATTCAACAAACTGTGCAAATGCAAATATAATTAAATATCAATGAATAATGAGAGCAATGGGGTGTAACCCTGGGGAGCCTCACTAGGCCTGGGCCTCGAGTCCAATAAACAGCCTCCCACCATCACTCTCTGCTTCCTACCATCAAGACAACTGTGCATCCAGTGAGCCAGCTCTCCCTGGATCCCGTGTGATCTGACTTTCCACAGCAACTTACCATGCTGAACCTTCTCAAAGGCCTCACTGATGCCCATATCGGCCACAATCCTGGGACAGAGGTGTCACAGATCAGAGGGCATACATTTAAGCAAAGGATGAAGAGGTTTAGAGGGATCTGAGGAAGAGAATTCTCACTCAGAGGGTAGCTGAAATCTGGAACTCACTGCCCGAGGTGGTGGTGGAGGCAGGTCCCTTCACAACATTTATGAAGAGGATGAGCATTGAAACTGCCGAGATACAGTCGGCTGTGAACCAAATGCTGATAAATGGGACCAGTGGAGACAGTGAGTGGATGGTCAGAACAGGTATGGCCGGCCAAAGGCCTGTTTCCGTGCTGTGTGATCCACCACTCCGGACATGCTAAATTATCGATGGTGGCACCGCAAGGCATTGATTTCAAAACTTCTCACCCCTCTCCAACCTGAAATAAACCAGACTGCACCCCTTTGTCACCACTGGGAATATGTGATTCTGTCAAGGTAATATACCAATTGATCATTTCTGCTGAACAACTGGCAATTGATGAAGTTCCTGTGTCTTCTTCCATTAATGTTGCTGCCTTACAGCAAAACTAACCCTCTCACTGTGTCAGAATCAGTGATTAAATCAGACCCCAAACACTGTGCTTTCATCCCTGCACGTTATTACTGGAACCATCTCACTGAGGGTCTGATGGAGACATGGGATCACATCTCCCCTGCTTCTGACATTTCAAATACCCTCAGAATGGTTTTCTGATTCAGTCTGAAGGTTATGGTACATTCAGCTGGTCGTCAGACCTGACAAACCATGTCTTCCCACAGCTGGTTCCACCTGTTGGTGTGTCCTCTTTCCTCCACCTCCAGGGAAACTGCATCTCCACACTAACTCCTCACTGGAGACAACTGTCTGTACCCGTGACACAGGAAATCACATCTCTGTCACTCTCCTGATACTGTGTCTGACCTGCTCACCCCCGGGTATCCTCCCTCAACAAGCTTCTTCCTCAGTCACCATCTGTGAGATTATATAAAAATACAATTACTGTAGAACGATCTGTCAGGCAGCTCCTGTACCCCTCCACCTCTGACCATGCTTCGCTGGTTAAAACTCTTTCTCCCTTTGCAAACACCGGATGTCCCACTAGATCCGAACCATCTGTACAACCCCATGTCCTCCTCTGATGCAAAGGTCAGTGACCTCCCTCCCCCCCCCCCCCCCCACTTCTCAATCTGCAGTTGCAGCCCATGGTCTCGCAGACTCTGCGGCTTTGTAACAAACACAATGTTAACAGCAAGATTACACAGTAATTAATATGAACAGAGAATTGCTGCTTCCTGAAAGGACATGCCAATTGGCTCATGCAATTGCCCAGATTCTCCCTAGTTAACAACTTATTTTGTCCCGGAACCTCTCTTCCCTGGGTTACAGAACGTCCGATCACTACTCTGCTCCCACATCCCTCATCCGACCACTCACCCCACACCTATACATCCACCTATCAGCTCTATCCACACACACAGACAGACAACCCCTTACTCACCGCTGCCCGAATAGGAGAAACGCCGCGCCTGCGTTTAGAGGTACTCAGAAGCAACACCGGTGGACAGAGGTCTGCACAGCGCCACCGGAGGCAGGAGGGGCAAAGGAGAGGTAAATCACAAATAAAACGTACACAACGCTGGAAGAACTCAGCATCTGTGAGAAAAGAGCAGCCAACGTTTCGGGACGAGACCCTTCATCAGGAATGGGGGGGAAAGAGAGGGCCGAAGCCCAGTAATAGAGATGGGGGAGGGGGAAGGGCTAGAGGCGCCAGGTGAAGAACCAATCAGAGGAAAGATAAAGGGGGGAGGGGATAAGCATGAAGGAACTGTAGAGATAAAGGAGCAGAAAGTTGAAAGGGGAGAGAGGCAGAGAGGGACCTGGGCTAGGGGAAGGGGCCCTTTCCCACTGCAGCAAGCCCTCGATCTACACAAACCTCGGATCAGCCCCCGCCGCCCGAATGGGAGAACCACAGACGAAAGTCGTGGTCGGTACCGCGCCTGCGTTTCGCAGGAGGTTCGCGGCAGCAACACCCACGGCCGGAGGTCCGCACATCGCCGCGGGTGGGCGGAGGTCCACGCAGCGCCACCAGTGGCCGGAGGCCGGAGGGACAACGGAGAGGTAAATCACAAACACGACAAAGTCTGCAGATGCTGGAAATTCAGAGTAACACAAATAAAATGCTGGCAGAACTCAGCAGGCCGGGCAGCATCTATCGTGAAGAGTCAACAGTCGACGTTTCCAGTTGAACCCTCCTTCAGAAATGAGATGGAATGAGGGAAATACCTGAATAAAATCGGGGCGGGCGAGGAAATGTCTCGCTGGAAGGTGACAGGTGAAGCCAGGTAGGTGGGAAAGCTCAAGAGCAGTAGAAAATAGAGTCTAATAGGAGAGGAGAGTGGAGAATAGGAGAAAGATATGGAGCAGTGTACCCAGAGAGAAGTGATAAGCAGGTGAGACGACGTGAAAAGTCAGAGAGGAAGAGAGGGAGGGGTGAGAGGGAGATTTGTTCACCGGGAGGAGAAATCGATATTCATGCTATCAG
The DNA here is from genome assembly GCF_048418815.1 of Hemitrygon akajei. Taxonomy (NCBI): domain Eukaryota; kingdom Metazoa; phylum Chordata; class Chondrichthyes; order Myliobatiformes; family Dasyatidae; genus Hemitrygon; species Hemitrygon akajei. Next base: position 8,371,134 of record NW_027331931.1, read on the forward strand.
GTTGGGGGTGGGGGTACATAGACGGAATATCAGTTGTTGATGCTGGGCGCTGAGGGTGGCCTCATCTTGGTATAAGTTGGGCTGACACATCGGAACGGGAATGGGAATCGGAATGAAATTGTTTGGACACCGGGAAGTCCCGCTCGGAGCGGATAGTTCAAAGGTTAATTTATTATCAAAGCCGGTATCCATAAACAACTGAGTTTTTTTTCTTCTCCAAAGAACCACGAAACAAAGAAAGAGCATGAAAGTCGGTCACAGAGAAAAATCAAACTCCTACCCCGCCCACCCCGCATAAAAATCTAACGGCATCCTGATCATCAACTCCCAAAACCCACACCTCCCGCACAAAAGGGAACAATAATATCGACCCCCGATAAAAAAAGCACCCCTACCCCGCACAACTGCGGAGGATCCGGTGTCACCAGTGTAGAGGCGGCCGCATCGGGAGCAGCGGACACAACAGGAGACCCCGGAAGATTCACAGGTGAAGTGTCGCCTCACCTGGAAGGATGTTTGGACAACGGAGAGAGTTCGGCCGTCCGGCCCTTTCACTGTGACACACCGAACTCCACATCAAATCCGTCCAAACGAATCTGGGTGAACTTTAATGACCAATAAATATAATTCCTCTCAGCGATCAGCTGTCTGAATGATTCCCTGACTCTGAGAGGAAGGAGTATCTATTGTCCACTATGGTTGGGTTTACCGGGAGACAAAGACTGCAGGGACGAGAGGTTTTCTGTGTGGGGACCCCGCTGGCAATTCTGGTGTTGTGACCCGAATCGAGACAAACACCACGCTGCCCACTCCACCAACAACACGGCACAGCCGGACACATAACAGGGGACTTTACATCCCACAACACTGGATTCAGTGATGAAACCCGTGATTAATGTTGTTGTCCCACTGAAAAGTCCGTTAAGGTGTTTTTAAATGCCAGCGCTCTCCCACAGGTGACGTCACACAGCTCCGCCCCCCACGCGCCTGACGTCACACACGGGCTCCCGACACCGGGATCTGCCCTCACGTGCGCGGTGTCTTACGTCACCCACGCGCTTCTGTGCTCGAACTTTATCGGTTTAACGGCTGGGCTAATAATCACGTGACCACCCCGCCCCCACCGCTGTCAACAGAGGATGAATGAGCTGCGCTATTCCCATTGGTGCGAAGCGATGTCAATCACTGGTTACAGCCAGTCGCAGAGCCGGACAAGCCGAATGGGCGTTACCCCCGCTGAGTCCTTCTCCCGCTCTAGCGCCGACCGCCTCATCAGAGCGGAGAAAACCTCAAAGTAAATGTCCGCTTTCTGATTTATTTCCATTTCCCTCCGAGGGAAGTCGGGGCGTTTGTGAAGCGTCTCCTGCGGCCGGAGTCTGATGTATCGCTGAGAGGTAGGAGGAGACCGCTCGGCCCGTCGGTTTGATGCCGGTTCCCCGGGGAGGGAGGGAGAGAGGGGATTTTATTGAAAGGATGAAGATGGTGTGAGAGGGGGCGGACAGGATGTTTGTCCCGGTGGGGACAGGAGGGGCTCATCTGTGCAATTGTCTGGCCCCACGGTGGTGGCGAGCAGAGGGATTCACCACATTAGGGGCAAACACCAGAAGACTGTTGCCCTGCAAGCGGAGCCAATGGTCCGGGCAAAGTGACAATTATTTGGGCTTTGTTGAGATTGTACCAGAAATATGGTGTAAAATCCCGCTTCCCATACTAACACGGGTTATACAGACCAAAGAACAAACTGCCGGAGGAACTCAGTGTGTCGGGCAGCAACTGTGGAGGGAAATGGACCGTCAACATTTCGGGCCGAGACCCTCCCTCTGGACTAAGAGTGGACGGGAAATAGTCAGAGAAAAGAGGTGAGGGGTGGGGATGGGGCAAGAGCTGGGGAGTGAGAGGTGGATCCAGGTGAGGGGGAGGTGGGAAGGTGGAAACAGTGACAGGGGTGGGAGGTGAGTGGTTGGGGCAACACGGGGCTGCAGAAGATGGAAATTAATTCCATAGAGGATCAACAAAGAGGTTAGAGAGTATTTGTTACAGAGAGTGCAATGAAGATTCACTAGACTGATCCCTGGAGTGGTGGAGTCATCATATGAAGAAAGATCAATTGTGATAACCCTTTCATTTAGAGAATCGAGGACTGAGAGGTGAACATTGAAATGCAGAACATCATTACCGGTTGAACCAGGGATCCCAGTCTCTGAAACAGGGATGGACTGTCTGGGACTGAGATGAGGGGAAATGTCTCCATTCCGAGGGTGGTGAATATCTGTAAATCCCCACCACAGAGGGCGGCAGATGTGTGGAGACCGAAGGGGTGGAGGAAATGAAGATCGGACAGAAACATGTGGCTGAGATGGGAGAGCAGCCGCCATCTTGTTGATGTTTAGAGGGGCTGAATGGCGACCTCCTGTTGTTTCTCATTTGATGTTTCAGTGTTCCTGTCCACTGAGGCCGGAGGAATGTGAATATAAATTAGTGTTTAAGTATAAGTGATTTAAATGAAACCTGCACTTTTCCTGTTTGGGTCTGAATTGTGTGCCGGACCGTGATGGGAATAGAGCCCATGACTCTGTGACCCAGGGAGGTGGAGGGATGGAAACGGGAAAGATAAGAAGGGAAAAATAAAACATGTATCCGGTGTAAATATGGAATAAAGTGGTAAATGCAGCGGTGGGTCGGGCAGCGGGAGAGTGGCGAGGAGCGGCGTCACCGGATCACGTGGGAGACCCACCGCCGTCACGTGATCACGTTTTGCCGCAGAGCTGCAGCATTTGCCGGTTCGCTTCCGAGGCCCCGCCCACCGCCTGATGACTTGTAATTCACATCGCGCATGCTCAATACGGGAAGGGCGGTATTATTTCTCGTTCTTTGTGAAAGCGGGTCGGCGGTGGGATCGGGAGGGGTCCACGCCCCCCGGGGCGGGGAGCCGGGGATGAAATATTTTCTGCGGGGCGACACCATCAAATTCCCTTAGGTGAGTATTGAAGCCGGTCCCGAGCGGGGATGTCTGATATGGGTAGTGAGTTAACTTTCCCGAACTCAAACAAGAGAAAATCTGCAGGTGCTGGAAATGCGAGCAACGCGCACAAAATGCTGGAGGAACTCGGCAGGCCGGGCAGAATCTAGGAAAAGAGTACAGTCGGCATTACCGGCCGAAACCCTTCGGCAGGACTGGAGAATAAAAGGTGGGGGTGGGGAAGGGAGAGAGAAACACAAGGTGATCGGTGAAACCTGAAGGGGGAGGGGATGAACTTTCCCGAACTGGCGGCCTCGCCTCGCTTCCTTCACAGAATCTGCCGGGGTCGGTCCGGGTTGTGAGACCTTCACAACGAACCGTCTGAGATGAGCCGCCGCTCAGCCCCTGTTGTTCTGGTCCTATTAGCAGGATGAAGTAAAACATGTTTCTATCTTGTTACTGACAGAGAATCGTATAGTGTGTGTTCCGTGTGTTATCTGAATGTACTTGCCTGCGATGCTGCCACAAGTCAGTGTTTCTCTGTCCCTGTACCTTCCCGTACTTGTGCACTTGGCAATAAATTCAACAGGACCTGAGAAATCTCAGTGAGATTTGATTAGTGATGATCATCTTGGCAGCTCGGTAGGTCGAATGTATGCGACAGTACACTGTTAAATGAAAAACCCTGAACAGTGTTGATGATCAGACGGATACGCTTCACTGAACTCAGAGACATTTCTTTAGCTGGAGTGTGGTAAATTTGTGGAATTAGCAGAGGCAGCTTTGGAGGCCAGGTTGGGGGCATTTAAGGCGGAGATTGATGGGTTGTTGATTGGTTACGGTGAGAAGGCTGGGGAGTGTGGCTGAGGAGGAAAAAGAGTGTCAGCCATAATTGAATGCTGGAGCAGACTCGATGGCCCAACAGACTAATTATGCACCTCTGTCTTTAAGAATCGGTTTGTTGTCAGGGGAGAACCACCCACTGGTGATATAATCCCATTCTGCACACTTATTTTACCGCAGAGCTGCAGCATCTGCGTTTATTTTTTCTGGGGCTCCATCTGCCCCGTGCCCTTGGTCTCCATTGGCGTGGTAATCACATTGCGCATGCTCACAGTCCACGATATGGCAGTGCTTTTTGACGGGCTGAGTACAGTCACCATCTTGTGCTGATACGGATTTTCAGCACCTGCATATTTTCTCTTGTTGGGGAAATATGATGTGGGCCGGTGAGTCCTGTTAACTTCCCGAACTGGCGGCTTTGCCTCGCTTCCTGGAGCTCCTCAAATGTTTGTGCATTGTACTACTGCTGCTAAATTAACAAGTTTTACGTCACATGCCGGTGATAATAAACCTAATTCTGATTCTGATAAGCTGTTCCTGAGCCTGGTGATACGTGCTTAATGACTGTTGTGTCTTCTCCCTAATTGGGGTGGGTGAGAAAGGAGAATGTCCTGGGTTGTGGAGATCTTTGATTTTACTGAGGGAGTGGGAAGACTAGAAAGAGTTCATGGAGGGGAGACTGGTTTCTGTGATGAGCTGATCTGTGTCCATAACGCTGCAGTTCCTTGCAGTCACGGGTAAAGCAGTCGCCATCCAAGGCATGATATATCCAGATGGGAAACATTTTGTGGTGCATTGATAATATTTGGTGATGAGCAAAGCGTATGTACCAAAGTTCTTATAGTTTGCTCTAGCCTTGTTATTTTGGGATGTTTTATACAGTAGTATTGTGCTGAGCATTTGGTCCATAATGACAAATGAGGGAACTGTTTAATCTCAATAATGATTTTATTGTGATAAACACAAAACAGACAGTGCACCATGACCCGGAGAGTGAACCCAACCAGTCTCCAACAGATGGGGGAGGTGAGCCACAAATACACAAGCAAATAAATGTATAATCCCAGCTAATACATAGCAATGTGAAATGGAATTTCCCATTCTAAAACCCAAAAATAAACATTTTAACAGAAGAACAATAAACAGTGCTGGTCACTAGAAATGCAGGGGTTGTCTGTCAGCCAACACGTGCGCGCGTGCGTGCACACACACACGGGAGTGTCACAATATGTATTATTAATTCAGTATCTGTGTGTTGCTGGAGGACCATCAGTGATTATCCTTGATCCCTTCTCCCACCTGGTTCTGTCTGCTCATTCCCTGCCCACCTTCAAACTCTGTACATGCTCTATCTCACCACCTCGATGATATTTAACTATCCTGTTCAACGTCCATCCAGTCTTTCTCCCACCATATATATCAAACATCTTGTTCAATCTCTGTCCAGCCTGTATCCCACCACTTCAATGATACATATATCAACCATCTTGTTCAATCTCTGTCCAGCCTGTACCCCACCACCTCAATGATATATATCAACCATCTTGTTCAAACTCTGTCCAGCCTGTATCGAACCACTTCAATGATATTCATCAATTTATTGGAGGAAAAGCCAACAACTGGAAGCGAACCATGACTGAAGATGATGGGACAGCAACAAGTGAACCAGCCCGAAGAACATCAACTGCAAAGAATTATTCTGACTCGGAAAATCCATTGATTCAGTCAGGAGAAAGTTTGGTGAGTCTCATTTACTCAAAAACTGGTCCTTTAGACATTACATACCTGTACAAAGGAAGGGAGGAAATAGTTGGAATGAGACTGAATGTGCCCAGAAGTACCAGTTGCCTCTGTCAGACCCAGTTGCAATCACTGCAGGTCTGGTAAAGTGCATTCAGCAGCCCAGCTCTTCAGAGTCACTCACATTCCCTCAGTGTTTGCTTATTTGAAGATCTTACATCTTCCGAAGTACTTGTTGGTCAGTTCAGAGTGAGGAGATGGAAACAAAAGAAAGTGTTTCTACCTGCTATCTTCCAAGAAAAGAAGTACGGGCCTTGAGTCCAAGAAACAGCCTCTCACCATAACCCTCTACTTCCTACCAACCACCTGTTTGCAGACTCTGGGGCTCTGTAACAAACTGAAGGTTAACAGGAAGATTAGTCAGTCGTTATGATGAAGAGATATTTGTGGCTCCCTGAAAGTACATGTGAACTGTCTGATGCAATGGACCAGATCCTCACTCATTGACATCTTAATATACCACATGCCCATCCACCTCATCATGTTGTGTTCGATAACCTACACTACCCCAACCATCCTTCATCCCGGCAGTGGCCTCATACTCTTCTTAGCATTCACCCCACACAGACACATAGACAGGTCTGCAGTCTGCATCACCCACATGTGGCTTGTCAACAAATGCACTCAAAAGCTTCAGTAGTTGTACCATGAAAAGCATTCTGTCAGGCTGCATCACGGTCTGGATTGGAGGGGCTACTGCACAGGACCAGAAGAAGCTGCAGAACGTTGTAAATCTAGTCAGCACCATCTTGGGTACTACCCTATGAAGTACCCAGGACATCTTCAGGGAGCAGTGACTCAGAAAGGCAGTGTCCATTATTAAGGACCTCCAGCACCCAGGGCATACCCTTTTCTCACTGTTACCATCAGCTAGGAGGTACAGAAGCCTGAATGCACACAGTCAGCAATTCAGGAACAACTTCTTCCCCTTCGCTATCCGATTCCTAAATCGACATTGAATCTTCGGACTCTACCTCACTTTCTTTCATATACAGTATTTCTGTTTTTGCACATTTTAAAAAATATATTCAATATATGTATTCTTCAATTAATTTATGAGTTTGTTATTTATTTATTTATGTATTTTCTCTGTTAAATTATGTATGGCATTGAAATGCTGCTGCTAAGATAACAAATTTCATGTCACACGCCGGTGTTAATAAACCTGATTCACCTTCCCAGCTGGGGAACCACAACAAACTGATCCCACAATCCTGACTCAGGTGCAAAACTAAATCCAAGGCTGTAAGACAGAAGAACCTGGACCCTTCACTGTCCAACAGAGCTCGGTCCCGGTCCTTTCCCACTGCAACCGGCCCTCACTTTACACAAACCCAAGATCAGCGCCTTCCTCATCACCACCAGTACAGAAAAACTGCTGACATCAGCTGGGGTTGGCATTGTGCTGCAATTTGCAGGAGGTCCCTCTGGCATCATCAGCAAAAGAGGTTGAAGATCAAATGGTTCGCCTGTCGGTCCCTTCTCTGTGACATCACCGAACTCCACATCAACTCCATCCAACCGACTCTCTGTGAACCGTAATGACTAACAAACATAATTACTCTCAGCGATCAGCTATCTGAATGCTTCACTGAATTTTGCAGGGAGTGATACCTATAGTCCCCATTGTCATAGTGTTTGCTTTACCAGGAGATAAAGATTGCAGAGACAAGAGGTCTTCTGTTTACTGATATGACTTTGTGTTTACCCTGCTGGCAATTCTGAATTTTATCAGTAAAACTGTTGTTTATGAAAATACTAAACAATGGGACACTACACTGACTGAAGCCACCCGAAACCAAATCACCACAGAAAGTCCTCCGAAGAAACATTTGGGGTTTTGTGACCCAGCTCAAGACAAACACCATGCTGCCCACTCCACCAACAACACTGCACAGCCGGACACATAACAGGGGACTTTACATCTCACAACATGGGTCTCATCACTGAATCTTAAGTGTCCTTCCTTGTTCCCCTGAATTCATTAAAAATATAGTCCTTTGAGCAGTTTTTGAAAACAAGTTTTCACCCACACCTGATGTTACTCTGGTGCCCTCACATGCCTGATGTCACGTGTGGGTTCCCCATACCGGGATCTGACATCACATGTGCAGCTCCTTACATCACACTGGCGCTGAGATGGTTGAACTTTACCAGCTAAGGTAACAATTACCTAACCCACCCACCCCACCCCACAGTCAACAGAGGAGTTTCACTCTTCCCATTGATAAGAAGCGATGTCAGTCACTGGTTACACCCAATAGCGGAGGCAGGTCAGACAAAAGGGCGTTTCCACTGCTGAGCCAAACCGTATAATTGCTGTTCTGTGTGTTATCTGAATGTACTTGCCTGTGATGCTGCCACAAGTCAGTGTTTCTCTGTACCTGTACCTTCCCGTACTTGTGGACTTGGCAATAAATTCAACAGGACCTGAGAAATCTCAGTGAGATTTGATTAGTGACGATGATCTTGGCAGCTTGGTAGGTAAAATGTGAAAAACATAAAACATGGGAATCTACAGCACATCACATGCCCTTCAGCCCACAATGTTGTATTGACTATGTAACCTACTCTAGAAACTGCCTTGAATATTCTGAGTTGTCTTTCTCTTATTGTTGATATGAGTGATCTAATTGCTTGGGCTCGTCTGAGAACTCTTTCATTTGATGTGTGTGTAATCCATGATATTTTTAACATTCTCCTGTAGAACCATAATTCAGCTGCTTCTCGTCTCTTTTCCATTGCTGGGCAAATGGTCCAGCATTCACTTCCATAAGTCAGGATAGCATAAATGTAGCACTGCAGTATTCTGTTTTTTAGTGTACATGCTCATCTTTCTGTCTGTTAATATGGTCTTCATTTTATGGAAAGCTTCTTTCACCATTGCTATTCTGTATTTGATATCTGTGTCGTACCTGCCATCACTTGTCATTTGGCTGCCAAGATATCTGAATTTGTTGACTTGTTTGATCTTGACTTGTGGATGTACCTATCTAAGAGTCTCTTAAAATACCCTATTGCATCTGCCTCTACCACACTCATGGGCAGTGCATTCCACACATCCACCACTCTCTGTGTGAGAAACTTACCCCTGACATCCCCATTGAACCTACTTCCAAGCACCTTAAAACTATGCTGCCTCTTGTTACCCATTTCAACCCTGGAGGAAAAGCCTCTGGCTATCCACAAAACCAATGCCTCTCATCTTATACACCTATATCAGGTCACCTCTCATCCTCCGTCACTCCAAGGACCTATTCTCATAAGGCATGCTTCCCAATCCAAGCAACATCGTTGTGAATCTCCTCTGCACTCCATATCACATCCATATCCTTTCCTGTCATGAGGTAATTAGAACTAAACACAGTATTCCAAGTGGGGTTTAATCAAGGTCATATATAGTGTAACATTACCTCACGCTCTTGAACCCAATACCACGGTTGATGAATACCATACACCATACCATTTCCTGGGTTATCTTTGCTTTCTTTCTTGAACAAGGGAACAACGCTTGCAACATTCCTTTTCTTTGCTACTTCTCCCCATCCTATTGGTGATGCACGGATCATCGTCAGAGGCTCAACAAACTCTTCCCTCACTTCCCACAGTAGTGTGGGGTATACCTCGTCCAGTCCCGGTGACTTATCTAACTTGATACCTTTAAAAGACTCCAGCATATTGTCTTTATTAATGTCTATGCGCTCAGAATATTTGCAATGATCCACAGATTGAGAAACATCTGTTGAGAATGTAGCGGTGAATTCTAACCAAACCAAGATGCCGTTACTGCCGACCCTCACGGATTTGTTATATATGCATGGCGTTGCCTCAGCTCCAATAATAATTGTTACAAAAAGTCAGTGGTCATTTAGTAGCAAGCAGCAAACTTACAATCTTGAAACGATGAAACTGAAGTGTACCCAAGTGTATGTTCAGTGTAGTTGGTGTATAATAATAAAATATATGACATCAGGCAGTCCCCAGCTGTGTACTGCATGGAACAAAGCACACATATGTAAATGATTTCTTTCGCGTTTACCACACCCCCACTGATGCGACTAGTTACCATAAAAAAAACATCATAAATACGCAGCACAGAATTCAATGCAGATAGAGAACAGATACATGGCTCCTACACACAGGCTCACTTATGTTATGTTTTACTTGTGTTAAAGATTTTTTGCCAGCGTGCTGTTTTGGATGTATGGCATTGTGTTTAGCAAGGTGCCATGTAACTATCTGATAATAGATCATATGACCAGAAGATGTAGACCATCGAGTCCGCTCCGCACTTCAATCATGGGCTGATCCAATCCTTCCAGACGTTGCCACTCCCCTGCTTTCACCCCATACTCTTTGACGCCCTGGTTAATTGAGAACCTATTTATCTCTGCATTAAACACACTGAATGATTATGCTCCACGCCTGCTCGTGGCAACAAATTCCACACATTTACCACCCTCCAACTAAAGTAATTTCTCTGCATCTCAGTTCTAAATGGACGGCGTTCAATCCTGAAGCTTTGCCTTCTTGTCGTAAAATTCCACACCATGGGGAATCTGTTCAGGCCTTTTTACATTCGGAATGTTTTATGAGAAACCCCCCTCCCCACTCATTTTCCTGAACTCCAGGGAATACAGCCCAAGAGCTGCTAGATGGTCCCCATACGGTAACAATTTTATTCCTGGAATCATTCTTGTGAATCTCCTCTGAGCCCTCTCCAATGACAGTATATCCTTTCTAAAATAATGAGCCCAAAACTGCACACAACACTCCAACTGCAGTCTTACGAGTGCCTTATGGAGCCTCAACATCACATCCATGCTGTTATATTTTATACCTGTGGACATGAATGCCACTATTGCATTCGCCTTCCTCACAACCGACTGAACCTGGAGGTTAACCTTGCACAAGGACTCTCAAGTTCCATTGCATCTATGCATCTTGAATTGTCTCCCCATCTGACTAATAGTCTGCTCAGTTATTTCTTCCACCAAAGTGGAACAAATCGAAGCAAGAGGCAGAGAGGGAAGAAGTAAAAGAAGCTCGGAGAGAAGCTGTTTCTTTGACTGATCGGGGCAAAGAGGCGCAGGCGCGTGATGTAGCGCGCCAAAGTTTTAAAAGAAAGTCCGCCATATACAGCGGCCATTGTCGGAGTGGACTGACGCGGAGTGGGACGGCTTTGGCTCAATCAGGCTTCGGCGAGAACAGGCAGAGGCGAGGCTTGAACGGGGCACAACAGCGCAAGTGCGTGAAAATCGGCCTCTGAGATCAGCGGGGGAATTTTAAAAAACGGGCAGAGGCTGAGTACGAGCTTCATTCCAGGTGAGGTAAGGCCGGGTAAGCTCCCTTAAATTAATCAAATTAGATTAGGAGTAGGTAATAGAGGAAGCAGTTAGGGTAGTTGAGTGCTCCGTTTGCCAGATGTGGGAAGTCAGGGCGAGCACAGCTGTCCCTGATGACTACACCTGTAAAAGGTGCATCCAGCTGCAGCTCCTGACAAACCGTGTGAGGGAACTGGATGAACTTCGGATCATTCGGGAGGCAGAGGCAGAGGTAGACAGGAGTTTCAGGGAGAAAGTCACCCTGGTCAGGAGACAGGTAGTTGGGTGACTGTCAGGAGAGGGAAGGGGAATAGACAGGAAGAGCAGAGCAGCCCTGTGGCCGTTCCCATCAACAATAAGTATACCGTTTTGGATACTGTTGGTGGGGACGACCTACCAGGGACAAGTTGCAGTGGTTGCATCTCTGGAACCGAGACTGGACCCTCAGCTCAGAAGGGAAGGACGGAAAAGAGGAGAGCAGTAGTGATAGGGGATTCGGTAGTTAGGGGGACAGACAAGAGGTTCTGTGGAAGAGATCGAGAATCCCGGATGGTCTGTTGCCTCCCTGGTGCCAGGGTCCGTGATATCTCGGATCGAGTTCTCAGTATTCTCAAGAGGGAGAGTGAGCAGCTGGATCTATGTCGTGGTCTATGAAGGGACCAGTGACGTGGGTAGGAAGGGAGAGGAGGTCCTGAAAGGTGAGTTTAGGGATCTAGGTGTCAAGTTAAAGGACAGGACCTCCAGCATAGCAATCTCAGGATTGCTAGAGTGCCACGTGCAGGTGGGTTTAGAAATAGTAAGGTAGCACAGATCAACACGTGGCTGAGGACATAGTGCAGGAGGGAGGGCTTCAGATTTATAGATAATTGGGCGGTTTTCCAGGGAAGGTGGGACCTGTTCCGGCGAGACAGTTTACATCTGAACTGGAGGGGGAAAAATATCGAGGTAGGTTTGCTAGAGAGGCTCCAGTGGATTTAAACTAGATACGAGTGGTGAGGGGAACAAGAGTGTAGTAACAGATGTATGGGAGAAGGAAGAAAAAGAAGACAGTAAAGTTCTTTGTACTGTTAGAGATAAACAGAGAAGAAGAGCTGGATAATTTCTTAAATGCATTTATGTTAATGCTAGGAACATCGTAAGAAAGGTGGATGAGCTTAGGGCATGGATTGATACCTGGAAATATGATGTAGCTATTAGAGAAACATGGTTGCAGGAGGGGTGTGATTGGCAATTAAATATTCCGGGATTTCTTTGCTTCAGGTGTGATAGAATCGGAGGGACAAGAGGGGGAGGTGTTGCGTTGCTTGACAGGGAAAATATTCCAGCGGTGCTCTGGCAGGATAGATTAGAGGGCTCGTCTCGGGAGACTATTTGGGTGGAATTGAGGAATGGGAAAGATATAGTAACACTTATAGGGGTGTATTATAGACCACCTAGTGGGGAGCGAGAATTGGAGGAGTAAATTTGCAAGGAGATAGCAGATATTTGTAATAAGCACAGGGTTGTGATTGTGGGAGATTTTAATTTTCCACACATAGACTGGGAAGCCCATACGGTAAAATAGATGGATGGTTTGGGGTTTGTAAAATCTGTGCAGGATAGTTTTTTTGCAGCTATACATAGAGGTACCGAATAGAGAAGGGGCAATCTTGGATCTTCTGTTAGGGACTGAAATAGGTCAGGTGACGGAGGTATGTGTTGGGGAGCATTTCGGGTCCAGTGATCACAATGCAATTAGTTTCAATATAATTATGGAGATGGATAGGACTGGACCGAGGGTTGAGATTTTTCATTGGAGAAAGGCTAACTTTGTGGAGGTGCGAAAGGATTTAGAAGGAGTGAATTGGGACAATTTGTTTTATGGGAAGTATGTAATAGAGAAATGGAGGTCACTTACAGGTGAAATTTTGAGGGTACAGAATCGTTATGTTCCTGTTAGTTTGAAAGGAAAGGTTAAAAGTTTGAGAGAGCCAAGGTTTTCAAGGGATATTGGAAACTTGGTTCGGAAAAAGAGAGATATCTACAATAAATATAGGCAGCATGGAGTAAATGTGGTGCTAGAGGAATATAAAGAATGTAAAAAGAATCTTAAGAAAGAAATTAGAAAAGCTAAAAGAAGATACGAGGTTGCTTTAGCAAGTAAGGTGAAAATAAATCCAAAGGGTTTTTACAGTTATATTAATAGCAAAACGATAGTGAGGGATAAAATCGGTCCCTTAGAGAATCAGAGTGGACAGCTGTGTGTGGAGCCCAAAGAGATGGGGGAGATTTTGAACTATTTCTTCTCTTCGGTATTCACTAAGGAGAAGGATATTGAATTGTGTACGGTAAGGGAAACAAGTAGGGAAGTTATGGAAACTATGACGATTAAAGAGGAAGAAGTACTGGCGCTTTTAAGGAATATAAACGTGGATAAGTCTCCGGGTCCTGACAGGATATTCCCTAGGACCTTGAGGGAGGTTAGTGTAGAAATCGCAGGCGCTCTGACAGAAATATTTCAAATTCATTAGAAACGGGGATGGTGCCGGAGGATTGGCGTACTGCTCATGTGATTCCATTGTTTACAAAGGGTTCTATGAGTAAACCTAGCAATTATAGGCCTGTCAGTTTGACGTCAGTGGTGGGTAAATTAATGCAATGTATTCTTAGAGATGGTATATATAATTATTTGGATAGACGGGGTCTGATTAGGAACAGTCGGCATGGATTTGTGTGTGGAAGGTCATGTTTGACAAATCTTATTGAATTTTTTGAAGATGTTACGAGGATAGTTGACAAGGGTAAAGCCGTGGATGTTGTCTATATGGACTTCAGTAAGGCCTTTGACAAGGTTCCGCACGGAAGGTTAGTTAGGAAGGTTCAATCGATAGGTATTAATATTGAAGTAGTAAAATGGATTCAACAGTGGCTGGATGGGAGATGCCACAGAGAAGTGGTGGATAACTGTTTGACAGGTTGGAGGCCGGTGACTAGTGGTGCGCCTCAGGATTTCAGAAGGGGACATGAGACTGGACCCAAATGCAGGACGCAGGCACTGAAGTACTAGGGGCAGTGCAGGAACAACTAAAGGATAGAGCAAGATGGGGAGACCGTGGTGTGCGTGAGGAACAAGGTAATCCTGCGGTTCAGAGATAGTTCAGGCAAGGCAGGATCCTGGATTTCATTGCAAGGCAATATCCTGGAGCTCATGGCAAGGCAGGATCTTGGCTAGGCTAGAGGATGGGTCTATGGGACAAGGACTGCTGGGAGGATAGCTCCCTGGGCGGGCCGCATAACTCCTGGCTAGGGTTCAGTCTCCCAGGCAGGAACACAGGGGCCTTGTTAGGTCGCGGAGCACCTGGGAAGGTTGCGGGGCACAACCCGTCAGAAGCGAGGGGTAGGAAAGGGGCAGAGTCCTCCGCCGGGAAATGGCAATCTGGCCTGGCTTACCGGACGGAGGCAAGGGATAGGAAGGGGACTAGGTCCAGAGTGACTGCCAGGCTTACTGGAAAACTAGTTGATTAATGGTGGGTACTCCAAGCCGGGGCGAACAGGACGAACAGAACGAAACCGGGCGAACAGCGCAAGCAGGGCAAACATGATGAGCAGGTCGGAAGAGGATAAATAGGGCGACCAGCGCAAACAGGACGACCAGGTTAAACCGGATTGACAGGCAAAAAGCGTGACAGCGCGAACAAGGCGAATCGGACGGAACAGTGGGACCAGCGCATACAAGACGAACAGGACAAAACAGGACGATCTCCCAGGACTCAGTCCCAGAGCCCCTTATATACACTTGCCCGCCGACAGGCATCAGGTGCGCCTCCTTAAACCAAGACGATCCTATTTGGGCTAAAGGGTGAAAGGAGGGACGGCTAAAAGACTCGGAGTCCGGAGTCCGCGGACCGGATCAAGACCTGGAATGCGTGCGCCGGACCGGACCATAACTCTGGGATATATACTGGGTCCAATGTTGTTTGTCATGTACATTAATGATCTGGATGATGGGGTGGTAAATTGGATTAGTAAGTATGCAGATGATGCTAAGGTAGGTGGCGTTGTGGATAATGAAGTAGGTTTTCAAAGCTTGCAGAGAGATTTAGGCCAGTTAGAAGAGTGGGCTGAACGATGGCAAATGGAGTTTAATGCTGATAAGTGTGAGGTGCTACACTTTGGTAGGAACAATCTATGGATTCTTGAATGATCACCGTTAATACCTCCGCAATCTCTCCAGCTACTTCCTTCAGAACCCGAGGCAGCATTCCATCAGGTCCAGGGGATTTATCCACCCTCAGACCATTAAGTTTCCCGAGCTCCTTCTCAGTCGTAATTTTCACAGCACAAACATCACTTCCCTGTCTCTCTAGAATGTCCGTTATACTGCAGACGTCTGCCACTGTGAAGACTGATGTAAACTCTGCATTCAGTTCCTCTGCTGTCTCTGCATCTCTCATTACAATTTCTCCAGCTTCATTTTGTATTGGTCCTATATGTACCCTCGATTCTTTTCTACCCTTTGTATACTGAAAAAGCTTTTTGATATTGGTCACCAGCTTCCTTTCATAATTCATCTTTTCCTTCCGAATTACCTTTTTAGATTCCTTCTGTTAAAGTCGAATCTGAATAAAACTCGGGAGACCAGCTTCTTATCATCACCACAGATTATTGTGCATTCTCCTGTTATCAAAACAGGTATCAAAAGGAAGGCAGGTCAGTGCTGCCTCCATCTGACAAGTGGATTACTTTAGTCAGGTTACAGCCATATATTTATACATAGTAACCCCCATACATTATTTTTGCAAGCTGTTATTAGAACTGGTACGCCCAGCAAGTCTGTTGGTGCAAAACATAATTAGGTAAAAGAGTTCGTTAAATCAATGTTTGAATACGGATGTACTGTCCAATCCTTATCAGTTATTCCCTTTGCAAGGCCCTGACTTAATTACAGACAGATGTTCATTGCTGTCCTCCCTTCCCCTAGATAAACGAGGATACAATGTATCATTTATCAATTCTCTCTGCTAATTAAGAGCGAACTAGCAAACGCCGGGTTTTTTTAACTAACTGCTGAAGACAGTTTACTTCATTTCAATGTTTCCTGTTCAGTCCCAATTATTCTTTTCGACAGAGGTTACTTAGATTCAAAATGCATTTTAATCCTCAATTCCCAACTTCTGCAAGTTTTTAAAAGCTTCCCAATCCTCTATCTTCCCACTAGCTCTGGCTTCCTTGCATGCCCTCTCTTTTGCTCTCACTTTGGCTCTGACTTCAGTCAGGGTTGTGTCCTTCCATTCAAAGATTTCTTCTTATTTGGAATATATCTGTCTTGCATTTCCCTCATTTTCCACTGAAACTCCAGCCATTGTTGTTCTGCTGTGCTTCCTTCTAGTGTCCCTTTCTGGTCAACTTTGGCCAGTACTCCTCTCATGCCATTGTAATTTCCTTTACTCCACTGCAATAATGCCACTTTGGAGTTTCTCCTTCTCAAATTTCAAAATGAGCTTGATCATATTTTGATCACTTTTCCCTAAGGGTTCCTTAACCTTAAACTCTCTTATCAAATCCAGATCATTGCACAACACCAAGTCTAGTACAGCCGACCCCCTGGTGGGCTCAGCAACAAGCTGTTCTAAAAAGTAATTTCTTAGACGTCCTAAAATTCTCTCTCTCTTGAGGTCCAGTTCTGTCCTGGCTTTTCCAATCCACTTTTATGTTAAAATCCCCAACGATTATTATGACGTTGCCCTTCTGACACACCTTTTCTACCTCCTGCTGTTTGGAGGCCAGTACACAACTGCCATTAGGGTCCTTTTAACATTGCTAGTTCTTAACTCAACCCATATGACCTCTACACGTTCCATTTGAGAGCCGAAATGGGCATTGTGTGACTGTGGGTGGATGCACACAGGTGGATCCAGCAGTATCAAGTCTTCAGTGGACAGGCCCAAGATATTTGAAAGTATTTGCTTCGGTTTCAAAACAAAATAGAGTTCTCCTTTACAGCTCGATTAATGTCTGACTATCCTGTTAATTTTATTTGTTACAGAGCATCAAAGCCTGAACACGGATTTACTCAAAATGGCTGAACAGGCGGGTCGTGGAGGAGTTCCAGTGACGTCAATATCAGGGAAGGTCACGGGTATAGTGGTGAATTATTTTAATTTATAAATATTGCATTGACTCTGTCTCTGGGTTTAGTTCAATACCGGCAATTCAAAAAAAAAATTGTTAAGAGCTATTATTAATGCTTTTTGAGATAGTGATTTAGATGCATATCATATTTTTTACTGAGTTAAGTATTGTTTGTAATTAGTTTTGCTACAGCAAGTGTATGGGACATTGGAAAAAAAGTTGAATTTCCCCATGGGGATGAATAAAGTATCTATCTATCTATCTATCTATCTATCTATCTATCTATCTATCTATCTATCTATCTATCTATCTATCTATCTATCTATCTATCTAAGCAGTGAGATGAGAGAGAGAGAGTTCATATCTCTGGTAGAAGCACAGACACACGTGGAAGGGGTACAATTACCATCAGATATTTGCTTTTCAAGCAGATTGAGATGCACATTAAAACGGTGAGGTATTCCAGAACGCAAGACATTCTGCAGATTCTGAAAGTTTTAAGCAACACAAAGACACACAAAATATTCTCAGAACTCAACAGGTCAGGCAGCATCCATGGAGAAGAATGAACATTTGACATTTTGGGTCAGGATCGCAGCAATTGAAAGCAATGTGGCAATATCTAGATTTTTTTGACTCCTTCATTTCCAGTCTGATGAAGGGTCTTGGCTTGAAACGTTGATTGCTTATTCTCCATTGATGCTGCCTGACCTGCTGAGTACCTCCAGCATTTTGTGAGATATTCCAGAGATTTGCTGAGGAATGGGTTTTCCAGGCATGCAGACAGCAACCCAGAGCAAAGCAGTGGTGATGGGCAGTACAAGAAGTGTGATGGTGATGGGCTACAATATTCTCAGAAATAAATAGAGTCCTTTCAAGTCTTCAATAAACAGAGAGGTATATATATCGGAATGTGTTTGGTGACCTGCCGCACCATCTTTAGGTTCCAAAGAGAAAGTTGCTGCCCAATAGGTGGTCGGTAATTTCTTTAATTTTCGCCATTTTCCTTCACAGTTCCGAGCTCAGTGATCACCGAGCTCCTGGCAAGCTGGAATGATTTCCAGCTGCTGCAGTTGACGGATTTCTACCGGGACAGGCTGGAGCAGGCAATAGAAGGAGGGGTGCACGGAGTGAGCCTGGCGTTAACGGCCGAGAATCAGTTCAGTGGAGAGGAACATCGGGTGAGTGAGACTGAGAATGGGTTTGAATTTTCGCACATCACAGAACTCTGACTCATCAGATGTTAAATTAGATAAATGAACAACTGGGAGATATACACTGTACATGCAATCTCAAAAAAATGTGATTCTGAACCACTGATAGAAAGAGTTGAAAAGATACCATGACCTGGCGTGTAGCTGTTCAATGTTTAGAGCGATTTGAGCCACTAACAGTTGCGTCGGCTTACAACGTTAAATGGAAATATGACAGGAAGTTTCAGTTTCAGAAAACCATGCAGAGTGACGGCAGGATGTCAGAGAGAACCGGGACATCATCTTTGGGTGCCACAGGAGCTCCAGTGTGTTCTGTTCTGGGTGGAGATGATTCCGTTACAATCTGTAACTGCAAACAGTGTGAAATATCGGGGAATATTGCCATTATGTAATGAGTGTTTGCTACAACAAGTGTATGGGACATTGGAAAAAATGTTGAATTTCCCCATGGGGATGAATAAAGTATCTATCTATCTATCTATCTATCTATCTATCTATCTATCTATCTATCTATCTATCTATCTATCTATCTATCTATCTATCTTTTGTAATGTGTAATCACAGAATAAGCAACAACCGGAAAAGGCAAAGGAAGGGCATCAGGTTCTGCTGGTAATCGGCTGTCATGGTGGACACTGACGGATTAAGGGGCTGAATCACATCTTTCCTGCAACTTCTCTACAATTGCTCATTCTGTTTTAAAAACCACCCTGTCATATTTCTTCACCTGTGATTGTTATTTTCTGATTTTACACCGTCAAATTCGGTGAGGAATTATTTATGGATTTGGAGCCACGTCAATGATGCGGTCACAGACCAGCCAGGATCTGATTGACTGGTGGACCAGGTTCACGGCGAATGTCCCTCCGTGTGCTCTGCACTCAGCATATACAGTCCATGTCCAGACAGGATCAGTACCCGTCCGGGTGACTGCTCAGTGTGATCCCGTTACAGAGCACATCATTTACTTCTCATTCTCTGTGACTCTGTCACTCCCCAATATGTTCACTGTTACTCTTCACAGAAAATCTCTGATCTCGCTGATAAGGGAGAGCGGGCGGACAGTTCTAAACTCCTCCTGAGCCTGGTGATGGAGAAAGGCTCCCGCGCCCGGAGGGTGATGTGGGAAACCTTTGTGAAAATGCGGATTGGTGTCCCAAAGTTTGACAAAATATTGAAAGAAATACAAGAACATGGTGAGATAATTTCACATATGAATTTAATTTTGGATTCTAACATTACACACTTTATAATTTTACACATCTTAATTCCTGAAATTGTTTTAATCCGAATAGGTTGTATTCCAGTTCATCTACCCGTACCGGAGATTCCCAGGGAACTGAAAGGTAAGTGAAGAAACCGCTGTTTCCATCAAAGTTTGATGTTGTGGAGGGCCATATCGTCGTAGAGCCATAGAGATTTGACCAGGTAAATATTGGCACCATGACACAGCGCACATTAATACGCATCGGAAATGTTTGCTGGAGGGAATTTTCACAGGACAGTGTGAGGAACAACGCAGAAAGTTTGGGGGCGGGGGAGTGGTTGCTGAAAGAGATCACACCTCTCTGGGTCCTGCAGCTACAAACCCCTTCACTGAGGTCAGACTGGAGAAGAGGGCAATCGGGAGTTGTGAAATTCTCAGAAATTTCTTCACTCCAAAAGGTGAAATCCTTCCCCTAAAGCAACACAACTGCTGGAACAACCCTCATCCTAAATCACTTTTCTAAATTCCCTCAGATCCTACAGGTCATCATTTGTAGAAATGGGAGTCTATTAAACTTCTTGTTACAGAGTAATAATGACAATATCCATTTAATGAGAAAAGTAGTTAATATCCCAACTGGTCTGTTGAACCCCAAATCAGCAAATGAACCCCACTCTGTTCACATCTGCACTCCCATTGTGCCAAAACTGTTACATATATCTTTTAAATTCCCAACTCAATAATCCTGGGAAGTACATTAGGAGACAGTGTTAGTGAAGGTGAAATATCTTTTTAATTCCCAACTCAATAATCCTGGGAAGTACATTAGGAGACAGTGTTAGTGAAGGTAAAATTGGGGACAGAATCTTCAGTTCCATTCGCAGAAGCTGAAATTCATGTGTGCCAGTGTTGTGTGATGGACATTGTGGAAGGGTAAGAGATGGGAATTAGGACAAAGAAACCAAGGGTTGTGAGTTTGCGGCAGGGAAGGTACAAAGGACTGAAAATATCTATAAATAATATTGCAATTAGTTAAACTGTGACCAACTGGATGCGGAGTTCAGTGCATCCATAAGCACATCATGTCTGTGAAAATGGAGCCCGGGGTAGTGCATGGGCTCACGAGATTGTTAGGCTGAACAATTGCAGAGCGAGTTTCATCACTCAACTCCACATTTAAGAGGAGAGGGCGAAAGGAAAAGAAAAGTTATTAATCTTACAGTAGCCCATGTTTAATCTGAATATTTGAAGCTCTTGAAAAGAAACATAAGGAATCTTGACTAGATAGATAGATAGATAGATAGATACTTTATTCATCCCCATGGGGAAATTCAACATTTTTTCCAATGTCCCATACACTTGTTGTAGCAAAATCTCATTACATACAATACTTCACTCAGTAATAATATGATATGCATCTAAATCACTAACTCAAAAAGCATTAATAATAGCTTTAAAAAAAAAAGTTCTTAAGTCCTGGCAGTTGAATTGTAAAGCCTAATGGCATTGGGGAGTATTGACCTCTTCAACCTGTCTGAGGAGCATTGCATCGATAGTAACCTGTCGCTGAAACTGCTTCTCTGTCTCTGGATGATTCTATGTAGAGGATGTTCAGGGTTTTCCATAATTGACCGTAGCCTACTCAGCGCCCTTCGCTCAGCTACCGATGTTAAACTCTCCAGTACTTTGCCCACGACAGAGCCCGCCTTCCTTACCAGCTTATTAAGACGTGAGGCGTCCTTCTTCTTAATGCTTCCTCCCCAACACGCCACCACAAAGAAGAGGGCGCTCTCAACAACTGACCTATAGAACATCTTCAGCATCTCACTGCAGACATTGAATGACGCCAACCTTCTAAGGAAGTACAGTCGACTCTGTGCCTTCCTGCACAAGGCATCTGGGTTGGCAGTCCAGTCTAGCTTCTCGTCTAACTGTACTCCCAGATACTTGTAGGTCTTAACCTGCTCCACACATTCTCCATTAATGATCACTGGCTCCATATGAGGCCTAGATCTCCTAAAGTCCACCACCATCTCCTTGGTCTTGGTGATATTGAGACGCAGGTAGTTTGAGTTGCACCATATCACAAAGTCCTGTATCAGTTTCCTATACTCCTCCTCCTGTCCATTCCTGACACACCCCACTATGGCCGTGTCATCAGCGAACTTCTGCACATGGCAGGACTCCGAGTTATATTGGAAGTCTGATGTGTACAGGGTGAACAGGACCGGAGAGAGTACGGTTCCCTGTGGCGCTCCTGTGCTGCTGACCACCGTGTCACTATAACCCTGTACCACCCGCTCTCATTTCAAGTTCAAATTCCAAAGATATTAATTTGCGTATGGGTGAATCAGGAAATTTTCGAACTGCTCACATCCCCGTGACATCTGCTAATGTTTTTCCAGTCCACATTCAGACAATAAAGTTCCTCAGTTTACCTACACCATGGTTTTCAGCCAATTATGTTATGCTGACCATGTAACCTACTCTGGAAATTGCCTAAAATATCCTCAGTGCACAAAGTTAGTCCTCTGGAAGATCGGAATGGCAATCCACGTGTGGAACCAAAGCAGATGGAGGATATCTTAATTCTTAAATATTGTTCCATCTCTATTTACTCAGGAGATGGACAAAGGGTCTATGGGAGTGTAGAAAAGCGGCATTTAAATCATGGACCCTGTACAGACTAAAGAAGAAAAGATATTTCACTGTTCAAAATAGAAGATAGAAATCTACAGCATATTCCAGGCCATTCAGCCTAAAATGTTGTGCCAACCATGTAACCTACTCTAGTAACTGCCTAGAATTTCCCTAGCACACAGCCCTCTGCTTTCCTAAGCTCCATGTACCTATCTAAGAGACTCTTTAAAGACCCCATTCTATCTGCTTCGAACACTGCCACCGGCAATGCATTCCACGCACCCACCACCATTTGTGTGAAAAACATACCCCTGACATCCCCTCGACACATATTTCCAAGCACCTTAAAGCTATGCTTCCTCGTTTTAGCCTCTTACTATCCACGCAATCAATGTCCCTTATCACCTTATACACCTCTATCAGGTAACCCCTCATCCTTCTTCGCTCCAAGGAGAAAAGGCCAAGTACACTGAAGCTATTCTCAATCCTGGCAATATCCTTGTAAATCACCTCTGAACTCCCTCTATGGTACCCACATTCTTCCTGTAGTGAGGTGACCAGAACAAACACACTGCTCCAAGTGGGGTCGAATCAAAGTATTGTATAGCTGCAACATCACCTCACGGCTCTTGAATTCCATCCCACTGTTGATGAATGCCAACACACCATACGCCTTCTTACATCATAAACTGTCAACCCGCACAGCAGCTTTGAGTGTCCTATCGACACGGACCCCACGATCTCTCAGATCCTCCACGCTGCCAAGAGTCTTATCATTAATATTATATTCTGTCTTCAAATTGGAACTAGCAAAATGAACCACTTCACACTTATCTGGGTGGAAGTCCAGCTGCCACTTCTCACCTCAGTTCTGCATCCTGTCAATATCCCGCTATAACCTCTGACAATCCTCAAGACTATCCACAACTTCCCCCAACTTTGTGTCATCAGCAGATTTACTAACCCAACCTTCTATTTCTTCATCCAGGTCATTTGTAAAATTTACAAAGAGTAGGGGAGTCCCAGAATAGTTTTCTGCGGAACACCACTGGTCTCTGACCTCCATGCAGAATACAAAATATCTACAACCATCCTTTGTCTTCTGTAAGCAAGCCAATTCTGGATCCACAAAGCAAGGTCTCCTTGGATCCCATGCCTCCATACCTTCTGAAGGAGCCTTGCATGGGGGAACCTTATCAAATGCCTTCATGAAATCCATGTACACTACATCCACTGTTCTACCTTCATCAATATGTTTTGTTACATCCTCAAAGAATTTAATCAGGTCCGTAATGCACGAGCTGCCTATCTGCCATGCTGACTATCCCTAATCAGATTATGTCTCTCCAAATGCTCATAAATCCTGCCTATCAGGATCTTCTTCAACAATTTGCCTACCACTGAAGTCAGACTCACTGGTCTATAATTTCCTGAGTTATCTCTACTCCCCTTCTTGAAAAATAGAACCACATTTGCAACCCTCTAATCCTCTGGCACTTCTCCTGTCCCTATTGATGATCCAAAGATCATCGCAAGAGGCTCAACAATCTCCTCCCTCAGTAGCCTGGAGTATATCT
The DNA here is from genome assembly GCF_048418815.1 of Hemitrygon akajei. NCBI lineage: Eukaryota > Metazoa > Chordata > Chondrichthyes > Myliobatiformes > Dasyatidae > Hemitrygon > Hemitrygon akajei. Next base: position 8,394,809 of record NW_027331931.1, read on the forward strand.
CATCCCGTCCCCTGTAGGTCATCCTGACAGTTGTCGAGGTCTTTTTCCCTGGTGAATACTCAAGCAAAGTATTCTTAAAGTACCTCCCTACCTGCTCCGACTCCATGCATACATTTCTACTATCACACCTGATTGGTCCTATTCTCACGCGGCTCGTCCTCTTACTCTTCACATACTTGTAGAATACCTTTTTGTTTTTCTTACTCTTGCTAAGGCCTTCTCATAGCGACTTCTCACTCCCCTAATTTCCTTCTTAAGCCGCTTCCTTGCAAGCTTGTAATTTTCTAGAGCTCTAACAGTACCTAGTTTCCTGAAGCTTTCATACGCTTTTCTTTTCTTCTCAACTAGATTTTCTACATATTTGTACACCATGGTTCTTTAATTCTACCAACCTTTCCCTGCCTCAATGGAACATATCTATGAAGAACTCTATGCAAATACTCCCTGAAAATTTGTCACATTTCTGCCATGCACTCCCCTGAGAACTTTTGCTTCCAATTTATGCCTCTAAGTTCCTGCCTAGTAGCATCATATCTCCCCGACCCCAATTAAATGTTTTCCCTAATTGTCTGCCCCTGTCCCTCTCCAGCGGTATGGTGAAGGAAATACAGTGTGGTCACTACCTTCAAAATGCTCTCCCACTGAGAGATTTGACACCTGACCAGGTCCATTTCCCAATACCAGATCAATTGCAGCCTTTCCTGTAATTGGCATATTGTGTCCGGAAACCTTTCTGAAGGCACCTAACAAACTCCACCCTTGCGCTAAGGAGATACTAATCAATATTAGGAAAGTTAAAATCTCCCATTACAGCAACCCTGTTTTGTTTTTACAGTGGCAGTATCAGCCTGTCTGTCTGCGCCTTGATGTCTCTGTTATATAAATGTCTTGCGTCTATAAAACAACACCGAGTAGAGTTATTACCCCTTTCCTGTTTCTGACTTCCATCCACACTGAATCAGTAGACCATTCCTCTATGAAGTCCCCCTTTTCTGCAGCCTTGTAACTATCCTTAATTAGCAATACCACACCCCACCTCTTTTGATCCCTCTCTGTTCATTTTGAAAGATCTAAAGCCGGGCAAACTCAGCAGCTATTCCTGTTCCTGAAACATTCATGTCTCTGTAATGGCCAGAATGTCATAGTTCCACGTATTGATCCACGCTCTAAGTTTATCTGCCTTGTTTATGATACCCCTTGCATTAAAATAGACACATCTCAAACCACCAGGCTGAATGCACCTTTACTCTTACATCTGCCTATCCTTCCTCACAAACTCCCTAAAAGCTCCAATCTACCCATCTTCTGCCTCTTCACTTCGGTTCCCATTCCCTGCAAGTATAGTTTAAACACTCTGCAATAGCATTAGCAAAGCTCCCCGCCTAGATACGAGAAACATAGAAAACATACAGCACAATGCAGGCCGTTCGGCCCACAAGCTGTGCTGAACATGTCCCTACCTAGAACTACCTAGGCTTTACACATAGCCCTCTATTAAATCTACTTCCAAGCACCTTAAAACTATGCCCTCTCGTGCTAGCCATGTCAGTCCTGGGGAAAATCCTGACTATGCACACGGTGTTCGTCCCCCTCGGATTCATGTTCAACTGGTCCTTTTTGTGCAGGTCACACCTGCCCTAGGAGAGGTCCCAATGATCCAAAATTCCGAATCCCTTCCCCCTGCTCCAATCCTTCAGCCACTCTTTTATCCCCCAGCTCATTCTATTCCTATACTCACTGTCACATGGCACAGGCAGCAATCCTGAGATTATGACAATTTGAGGTCCTGCTTCTCAACTTCCTTCCTAACTCCCTGTATTATGCTATCATGACCTCCTCCCTTTTTCTACCTATATTATTGGTACCAATATGTACCACGACCTCCGGTTGCTCACACTCCCATTTCAGGATATGCAAACGTGCTCAAAAACATCACGAAAACTGGCACCTGGAGGGCAAACTTCCATCCTTGGTTAATTTTCGCATCCACAGATTCGCCCATCTGTCCCCCTAACTATAGATTCTCCTATTACCACTGTCCTTCTCTTCCGTTCCCTATCTTTCTGAACCACAGGGTGAGACGCAGTGCCGGAGGCACGGCCACTGTTGCTTCCCCGAGGTAGGTTGTTCTCCCCCACCCCACCCTAACAGCACACAAAATGGAGTAGTTATTGTTAAGAGTGGCAGCCACAGCAGTGCTCTACACAACCTGATGCCTTCCATTCCCTCTCCTGAGGGTCACCCACTTATCTGTCTCCTGTGGCGCCTGGCTGACTACCTCTCATGTAGCTCTTGTTTATCATCTCCTCACTCTCCCTAACAAGCCGAAGGTCGAGTTGCCACTCCAGTTCCCTAAGTCGGTCTCTAAGGAGCTGCATTTTGATGCACCTGGCACAAATATGGCCATCAGGGAGGCCGGAAGTTTCCCGGACATCACACATCTGACACCCAGAACAAACCTGGACTCGCAGTTATACCCAGTATTCTAATGCACCGAGCCCCGTGAGAACCTCCTTGTTTAAAGCTTTTCTCTATGATCTGTGTAAAGCTCTCTCTCTCTTTGAATCGACTGTTCCGCTGCGAATGCCTCTACAATTTCTACAGTATATATCTATAATTTGCCTGCAAACTTGTTCTTCACTTTTCTTTATGCTGTTTGCCGAGGGAACAGACACGACAGTGAAATTCCCATACCTATTTCTGTAAACAAAATATGTGTTCACTCCCTGATTGTTCAGGAACATATTTCTACCACTGTCATATTGTCTAAAGTAGCTATTTCAACAATCAATGTTTTTCTACACTCCCTATCTCACCCGAATACATTGAATAGAGAGTCCACATACGCCCAGCAGGTTCCGGACACACAGAGACCCCACAGACCCCTGACAGGTTCCTGACACGCTGTGAGACCCCCCACACCACCGAGAGGATCCTGACACACTGTGAGACCCCACACACCCCTGACAGGGTCCTGACACACTGTTAGACCCCACACACCCCTGACAGGGTCCTGACACACTGTGAGACCCCACACACCCCTGACAGGGTCCTGACACACTGTGAGACCCCACACACCCCTGACAGGGTCCTGACACATCGTGGTTACATTTACTTTCTTTATCCTAGTCAACCTGTAATTTAACCTTCTGGGAAGTTTGCATGGGGACTCCAAAGTCCCTCTGCATCTTTGATGTTTGAACATTCTCCCAATTTTGATAATAATTTCGCACCATTTTTCTTTTTTTTACGAAAAATGTATTACGATAAATTTTCAAACACTGTATTCCATCTGCCACTGTTTTGCTCATTCTTCCAGTTTTATCTTGTTAAGCAGCCCCATCTGTGGCACCTTATCGGACGCCTTCTGAAAATGCAAGTAAATGACATTATATGCCCTTTCCTTAGCTTTTATGCAGTTCTCAACGTCCTTTGTTAGCCACGGTTGCCTAACCCTGTTATTCGAGAACTTATTCCTCCGGGGGACATATTTATCCTGCGCCTTGTGAACTATTCCCAAAAACTCCAGTTACCTATGTTCTGCCAGCATCTGTGCCGGTATCCTCCTCCAATCCTCTGGTGCAAGCTCCTCGCTTATGCCTCTGGAATTCACTTTATTCCACTGTGATACAGATACATATGACTTATGCTTCTCCCTCTCAAATATAGTATGAATTTAGTCATATTATGATCACTGCCTCTTAAGGGTTCCTTTACGTTCAGCTCCAATAATAACTATCTGGGTTATTACGCAACACCCGATCTGAGATAACCTTTCCCTAACTAGGCTCAAGCACAAGCGGCTCGAAAATGCTATCTCATAAGCATTCAACAACTTCCCTCTCTTGTAAACCGACACTAATCTGATTTTCCCAAACCCCTTGCATATTGAAGTCCGTATTACAATTGTGTCATTACCCTTATAACTTGCCTTTTCCAGTTTCCTTTGCAATCTCAACCCCACATCTTGGCTACTATTTGGAAATCTATATATGATTTTCAGAATGTGTGTGTGTGTGTGTTTTTTACCTTTGCTGTTTCTTAACTCCACCCATAAATATACGACATTCTCTGACTCTCTGTCACCTCTTTCTAAAGATGTAATTCTATTTCGTAGCAGCAGAGCCACACCACCGTCTATGTCTTAGTGCCTGTCTTTTCGATACAAGGCATATTCTTTGATATTAAGCTCCCATGAAACTTTCAGCCATGACTCAGTGATGCCCACAACGCCACATCAACCAATCTCTAATAGTGTCACCAGTTTGCCCACCTTATTCCGAATGCCACGGCAATTTAAATACAGAACTTCAGTCCTGCATTCTTCGCCCTTTTGAATTTTGCCTCTTGAGGTACAATTCTTGGCTCTATCTGCGTTTGTACCCAATCATTGGCTTGCCCTCCTTTGCATCCATCATCTACTTATAAGCCTGCTAGCTCATCATCTGCCCTATCATTCCGCCTCCCGTCCCCTTGCCATGCAAAGTTATGAAAGAGGTCGCGAGTGCAAAGGTCCACTGGCAAGCGAGAGCAGAACTAGGGGTCACAGCCTCAAGGATTCAGGGGGAAGAAACTTAGAGTAGAGAACTGCACAGGCGCTCCGACCCACAAGGCTGCCTGAACATACTCCCAGACAGCCCTTCATTTTCCAAACGTCCAGGTGCCTATCTGAGAGTCTCTTTAATGTCCTGAATGTTATGGGCCTCGAACCTGGCACAGGGGTTCCCAAAAATTTTTGTGCCAGGCACCAATGCCAATTGGCCCACACACCCCAGCTCTACAACCAACTGTGGCAGACCGTTCCACGCATCCGCTACTCTGTGTAAAAATACAACTAACCCCTCCCCACCCATATTTTCCATCAATCACCTCAGACCTCGGTTGCACTGGCCATTGCTACCCTGGGGAAATGGCCTTCTCTTACCATCTTAGACCAGAAGACACAGGAGCAGAATTAGGCCATTTGGCCTATCAAGTCTGCTCCACCTTTCAATCGTGGCTGATGCAATTTACCTCTCTGCCCCAATCTCCTGCCTTCTCCCCCACCCCGCCCCCCCCCACGTATCCCTTCATGCCCTGACTAATCAGGAATCTATCAACTTTTGCCTTAAATATACATAAAGGCTTGTCCTCTACAGCCACCTGTGGCAAAGACTTCCACAATTTCACCCCCTTCTGGCTAAAGAATCTCCTCCTCATCTCTGTCCTAAAAGAATGCGCCTCTATTCTGAGGCTCTGACATCTGGTCTTTGACTCCCCCACCGTAGGAAACATCCTCTCCATATCCACTCTATCTCGGCCTTTCCCCAGTCGATAGCTTTCAATGAGGTCACCCCTCATTCTTCTGAATTCCAGTGAATACAGGCCCAGAGCCATCAAACGCTTTTCATATGACAAACCATTCAATCCTAGAATCAATTTTGTGAACCTCCTTTGAAACCTCTTCAGTTTCAGCACGCCCTTTCTAAGGTAAGGAGCCCAAAGAATAATGTGGGCTGCCTTAACGACTATCACATGGTAGCACTCACATAGACAGTGATGAAATTTTTTGAGAGGTTGGTCATGACTAGATTGATCTTCTGCCTCAGCAAGGACCTGGACCCATTGCAATTTGCCTATCGCCACAACAGGTCAATGGCAGAGGCAATCTTAATGGCTCTTCACACAGCTTTAGACCACCTAGACAACACAAACACCTGCGTCAGGATGCTGTTCATCAACTACAGCTCCGCTTTTAATACCATCCTTCCCACAATCCTAACAGAGAAGTTACAGAACCTGGGCCTCTTTAACGCCACCCCCTCCCACTGTACATTGGATCCTCGACTTCCTAACTGGAAGACCACAATCTGTGTAGATTGGTGATGACAGGTCCTTCTCGCTGACAATCAACACTGGCGCACCCCAGAAGTGTGTGCTTAACTCACTGCTCTACTCTCTGTATATACATGACTCTGTAGCTAGGCATAGCTCAAATACCATCTATATTTGGAGGCTTATATATAAATCCCATAATGGTTTTTTTAACCATTGCAATTTCTTAACTCCACCCACAAAAATTCAAAATTCTGTGACCCTATATCATCTCTTTCTAAAGATCTAATTCCATCTCTTACCAACAGAGCCACATCACCACATGTGCCTTCCTGCCTGTCCTTTTTATACGAAGTCTATGTTTTGATGTTAAGATCCCAAATATGGTCTTCTTTCAGACACGACTAAGTGATGCCCACAATCTCATATGGACCAATCTCTAATTCCACCAAAATTTATCCACCTTTTCCCAAATGTTACCCACATTTAAATAAAGCCATTCAGTCCTGCTTTTTCTCTCCTTTTGAATTTTGATCTATGGGTCAATTTAACTCTTTGCTCTGTCCTCTTTTGCACCCAGTCATAGGCTAGTCCTACCTTACCTTCATGTTACAGCCATCATCTACTTGTAAACTTGCTGATTCATCCTCAGCTCTATCATACTGGTTCCCATCCTCCTGCCATGTTAGTTTAAACCGCTCTCGACAGCTCGAGTAAATCTGCCCGCAAGAATATTGTCACCTCCTGGATTCGAGTACAACCTGTCCTTTTATACAGGTCCCACTGCCACAGAAGAGGTCCCAATTATCCAAAATCTGAATCCTTGCTCCCAGCTCCAGTTCTTCAGCCACACATGTATCTGCCACCTCATTGTCTTTCTGTCCTGACTCTCAAGTGGCACAGGCAACAATCTCAAGATAACTACCCTTGTGGTCCTGCCTCTCAGCTTCCTTCCTTACTAATTCCCTGTACTCTTTTTCCGGGTCCTGACACACTGTGTGACCCCACCCACTGCTGGCAGAATCCTGTAAACTTTCACATGCGATGCATCCCCAGACAAGGCCCTGATACGCTGGCGGACCCCACACACCCCTGGTAGGGTCCTGACACACTGTGAGACCCGACACACTCTGACAGAGTCCTGACAAACTATGAGACCCCACACACCCTGACAGGCTCTTCAAACTCTGTGAAATCTTGTACACACTTGGCAGGGTTCTAATATACTGTGAGGTCCCACATCCATTTAAAAATCTGTCTTCTGGTGTAGTGTAGCTGCAAGTAAATGTTCCCACACTCCATCCAAACCCTGTTTTACATTAATATCTGCCTTCCCCTAATTCAGGACCTCGATACTCGGGGCATCGTCATCCCTTTCCATAACTGAGACAGATGTTCTTTATGTACAGATTGCTCCCCCACTGAAAATCCAAACACATGCCCAGCTACATTATCTTCTGCCCAGCTGAGTCAAAAGAAGATGCAGGTTAGGCTAGTAAACCTCATTGTAAGGCCGGCGGGGCCGGGTAAATGAACATGATGGGATGGTCGGGTCTGAAGTGGTTGGGTCAGTGCAGAGAGTGTTGCGAGTCAGGTTGTTGTACGTTAAGAGGGGATCAGCACATGGACGTGTGATGTTGTGGTCTTTGTGAAGACTTGATTGAGAGACAAAATTGGCAGATCGATACTCCAGAGTTCCGAAAGTTCAGATTTGAGAAAGGAGGTAGTGTAGTTGGAGAGGTTTATTTGCTGATCCGCGGAATTTCGCAGCTGCACTCAGAGGACATACTGGGGAGTTTAAGCTCTGAGGCAATATGGGGAGAGCTCAACAATAAGACAGATACAATCACTGATGGGTTTTTGCTGAACATTCCCCAGTAGTTATCTGGAGATACAGGAACTGATATGTCAGCAAATTCTGTAAAGATACAAAAACAGCAAGTTTGTTGTAGTGGGTAATTTTAACTTTCCCTGTGTTGCTGATGACCTTTCATTCTTTGTCCCGTGTTCCCTTACTGCAAGAATATTTTAGGAACCGCTGATGGTGGGATGTGTTCTGGGAATAATATGTGTAATCTCTAAATTAGAGGAGAGGACATACTGCAGGTGGTATTGGGATGTATGCCTGCAAGATGCTCGGGTTTCAGTGGGCGAGCCTTTGGGAAAAGTGAACACAACTCCTGTTCTCAGATGTGTATGAATAAGGAGAGATCCACACATCATGCGATTATAGAGTGTGGGAAAGTTAAATTGGGAGAAGACAGATGGAATGGCAAAGGGTTAGAGTGAGAGAAATATCAGATGGAGTTTAATCCAGAGAAGTGTGAGTTGTTGCAATGCAGATCAAATGCATGGAGGAAGTATAAAGTCTAGAGGCGTCTTGTTGTCCATGTCCATAGCTCCCTGAATGTAAATCTTATTTGCCACAGCTGTATAAAACTTAGGTTTGACTGCACTTGGAGTATTCATGCAATTCTGTTCCCCATTACAGAAAAGATGTGAGGACCTCAGTAGCTGCTGAAGAGAAACGCCACTCACATCCTAGATTAGAGAGCATAAACTTCAAGGAGGCAAACTTGGATTCTTTTATATAAAGTGTAAAGGGTTGTAGGGAGGCAATGTGTTGGATTATAAAATTGAGAGGTGAAGATAGTCAGAGCCTTTCTGGAGTAGAGATATCAGATAATAGAGGTTATTCATTTGGAGCGAGATGGGGGAAAGATGAACCATGCATTTGCTTTTACACAGAATGATGTGTGCCTGCAATATGCTGCCGGGGTGGAAATGCACGTTGACATTCAGGGAATGTGGGAAATAATTACTACCAGAGATAGGTGGGATGTGTTTAATGTGGCATCATTTTGGCACCAACGTTGTGGGCCGAAGGGCCTATTCCTGTGCTGTTCTGTGTACTGTGCAGGTCCTGTGCCACCTTCTACCGAATTCCCTCTGTCTCTCCTCCCTTTTTCACCACCCGACCGGTAATCAGCATGGTTTTCAAACTTGCATTTAAAGTCACAGACCAGTAGCATCTCGCCTTTCTCTCCTTTCCACAGACGTTGTCTGACCTGTACTCACATCTACACTCCCGTCCTTCTACAGCTATGCTGCAGAGGGCAGGCCAACAAGCTGCATAACTGTGGCGGATTGGAAGGCTCTACAACGGGTTGTCAAAACTGCCCAATGCATCAGCTGTACCCGCAGCCTACCTTCCATCAGGGACGTGTATACAGAAAGGCTCCGGAAAACGGCCAGGAGCTTCAGGAAGGATCCCATCTATCCTGTCTATGGGGTGTTTGTCCCTCTCCCATGAGGGAGGAAGGATCCCATCTATCCTGTCTATGGGCTGTTTGTCCCTCTCCCATGAGGGAGGAAGGATCCCACCTATCCTGTCTATGGGGTGTTTGTCCCTCTCCCATGAGGGAGGAAGGATCCCACCTATCCTGTCTATGGGCTGTTAGCCCCTCTCCCATGAGGGAGGAAGGATCCCATCTATCCTGTCTATGGGCTGTTTTCCCCTCTCCCATGAGGGAGGAAGGATCCCACCTATCCTGTCTATGGGCTGTTTGTCCCTCTCCCATGAGGGAGGAAGGATCCCACCTATCCTGCCTATGGGCTGTTTGCCCCTCTCCCATGAGGGAGGAAGGATCCCATCTATCCTGTCTATGGGCTGTTTGCCCCTCTCCCATGAGGGAGGAAGGATCCCACCTATCCTGTCTATGGGGTGTTTGCCCCTCTCCCATGAGGGAGGAAGGGTCCCATCTATCCTGTCTATGAGCTGTTTGCCCCTCTCCCATGAGGGAGGAAGGATCCCACCTATCCTGTCTATGGGCTGTTTGCCCCTCTCCCATGAGGGAGGAAGGATCCCACCTATCCTGCCTATGGGCTGTTTGCCCCTCTCCCATGAGGGAGGAAGGATCCCATCTATCCTGTCTATGGGCTGTTTGCCCCTCTCCCATGAGGGTGGAAGGGTCCCACCTATCCTGCCTATGGGCTGTTTGCCCCTCTCCCATGAGGGAGGAAGGATCCCACCTATCCTGTCTATGGGCTGTTTGCCCCTCTCCCATGAGGGAGGAAGGATCCCATCTATCCCGCCTATGGGCTGTTTGCCCCTCTCCCATGAGGGAGGAAGGATCCCATCTATCCTGTCTATGGGCTGTTTGCCCCTCTCCCATGAGGGAGGAAGGATCCCACCTATCCTGTCTATGGGCTGTTTGCCCCTCTCCCATGAGGGAGGAAGGATCCCACCTATCCTGCCTATGGGCTGTTTGCCCCTCTCCCATGAGGGAGGAAGGGTCCCATCTATCCTGCCTATGGGCTGTTTGTCCCTCTCCCATGAGGGAGGAAGGATCCCACCTATCCTGCCTATGGGCTGTTTGCCCCTCTCCCATGAGGGAGGAAGGATCCCATCTATCCTGCCTGTGGGCTGTTTGCCCCTCTCCCATGAGGGAGGAAGGGTCCCACCTATCCTGCCTGTGGGCTGTTTGCCCCTCTCCCATGAGGGAGGAAGGATCCCATCTATCCTGACTATGGGGTGTTTGCCCTTCTCCCATGAGGGAGGAAGGATCCCACCTATCCTGCCTATGGGCTGTTTGCCCCTCTCCCAGGAGGGAGGAAGCTACGCAGCATCCACAGCAGGACCAGCAGACTCAAAATCTGTTACTTTCCTCAAGCAGTAAGACTGATCAACGCCTCCAATGACTAAGCCACCCCTCCACAACTAATTAACCCCAACCCACCACCAGCACGGTTTGAAAAAATTCTGTCAGAACCACCTGAGGTCAGAGTGACTTCTGTATCGTATATATTTATATTTATTGTGTTTGTCATTGTTTTCTTTATCTGAGTTTTTGTTGTACAACATCAGATCCGGAATAACAATTTTTTGCTTCACTATTACACTTGTGTAACGTGTATCTTGAATCTTGAATCTGTTGAATAGTTGCAACACACACTCTTTAAGAGACACGAGACTGCAGATCTGCCGTCTTAAGCCATTTGCTGCAGGAACTCAGTGAGCTGAGCAGCATCTGTGATGAAGGATGCAGGGGGCGCAGGGGGCTCTTGGGGAGTGGGTGAATTGTCTGCGTTTTGTATCAAAAAGCTGACTGTCTCAATCTCCTGAACAGGGTGGTTGACATTTTCTCCTACAGTCGCACCCTCACTGCGCAAATGCTGATACACCAAGCTATTTCTTTGTATTTTGAATCAGTGACTGTGTAGAAGGAGCTGTGATTCCCCGACTTGTTTCTTTGACAGAACGCCCAATACAATTTTCTCTAACTTTCAAAGTTCTCCCACAAAAACAATGACAGCTGTAACAATAGTAAGAGGGTGTCCAATACCGGACAGTTGGGGTTCCGTAAAATACCAGGGAAATACTCACTTTCACAGCACAATTAATGTGGAAATATGATGATCAGGTATTTATCTAAACCAGGCCTCTCTGTCCAGTTCGGCGTCTGTTAATGAAATTTACTTCGCTGCACGAACATCCATTGATGAATCCAATTAATGCAATAGCTTTGAGCTAACTCTTGTGTGCTTAGATACTGAGTTCTGAGTTGAGCATCTAACAGTTTGTCCACTGTCTGTTCCCATGGAAGATGTTCAACAGAAACACAAAGAGACTCTGCGGGCACAAACTGAAACACTGAAAGTGAACACGATCCTGATGAGGGAGAAGGTGAAGGTTTTCCAGCTGGTTGATCGATACGCTGAGCTCACGGTCATTTCTACTGTTCGAGATCGGAGACTGGTGGAACATGAGCTGCTGGCAAGAGGCAGAGACCACGAGGAGTGGAGAGACAAACATCTCCGTGGAGAGCTGGAGAAACTTGGGAGTGATCAATTATTCCAGAGCAGTTTTTCCCGAAGTAACTCCACATCTGGGAGTTCGGCAGCAGTGGCCGGAGTCCCAGGGATCGGGAAAACAACAATGGTACAAAAGATTGTTTACGACTGGGCCACGGGGAAAATATACCAACAATTCCAGTTTGTATTTAGTTTCAAATTCCGCGATTTAAACTCCATTAATTGTAAAATAAACCTGAGGGAAATGATTCTGGATCAGTATCCTTACTTTGGGAATTTCCTGAGAGAGGTCTGGAAGAACCCAGAGGGATTGCTGTTTATATTCGATGGTTTGGATGAATTCAAACACAGAATCGATTTTGCTGACAGTCGGAGAGATACAGAACCCAAGCACCAGTGCCCAGATCCCGAGTGGTGGTGTGAAGTGTCCGACATTGTATACAGTTTAATCCAGGGCAAGTTGCTCCCAGGGTGTTCAGTGCTGGTGACCACCCGTCCAACTGCGTTACATTTATTGGAAAATGCACAGATCGGGATATGGACTGAAATCCTCGGATTTGTTGGTAAGGAACGGAAAGAATATTTCTTAAGGCATTTTGGAGATCAGACGGTGGCGGCAGTTGTTTTCAAACACGTGCAGGAGAACGAGATCCTGTACACCATGAGCTACAACCCCTCCTACTGCTGGATCCTCGCTTTGGCACTGGGCCCCTTCTTCACACAAGGAGTCAGGGACCCGCAGCGAGTTCCCAAGACCATCACCCAACTGTACTCCTACTATATTTACAACATCCTGAAAAACCACGGCCGTGAGATTGAGAACCCCCGTGATGTGTTACTCAGGGTTGGTCAAATGGCCTTCAGAGGAGTGTCCGAGAAGAAGATTGTGTTTACAGATGGGGATTTGTTCAAGTTCAATCTGCAGCCTTCCCAGTTCCTGTCCGGGTTCCTGCTGGAGCTTTTGGAGAGAGAGGATTCTGCCCGGAGCGTGGTGTACACATTCCCACACCTCACCATCCAAGAGTTTGTAGCTGCAGTCATACAATTCCTGACTCTACGTCCCGAGGATATCCTAAAATTCCTCACTGAAGCCCACAACACAAAAGGTGGACGATTTGATGTATTTCTCCGTTTTGTTGCTGGTCTCTCCTCCCCAATGGCATCTCGGGGCCTGGAGGAGTTTCTGGGTCCATTTCCTCATCAAACAACCTGCCGGGTGATTGACTGGGTGAAGGAGGAGGTTACACGCCAGGTTGGAAACACAGAGAGTAAAGCTGGTAAAAGGAGCCTCCTGAACACATTGCACTATCTGTTTGAGTCTCAGAATCGTGGACTGGCTCAGGCCGCACTGGGATCTGTGGAAGAACTTTCATTCCGTGGAATGACACTGACACCGATTGATTGCGTGGTCCTGTCTCATGCCATTGTACTCTGTGATACAATAAACAACTTCGACCTGTGGAACTGCCACATTCAGTGTGAAGGAATCCAGCGGCTGGGACCCGGGCTGCACAAGTGCCTGGACTTGAGGTAACCTGATTTGTCCCTCACTCTGAACTCTAAAACTCTCCTACTGTGTTGTTCAAATGGAAACGAATTTGGGTTAGACAGCAGTAAATCATACGGTGAAGAATTGTAACTAATAACCAGAAGATCGGTCAGCAATTCCCCAACAAGGACGGAAGGGTTTTATGGTTCCTTGTGAAGGGATGTTGGAGACTTCATCAGATCAGTGAACAACGGCGATTGGTTTAATGATAGTAAATTACAGGAATGGCCGTGTTTCTCGCTGCCTGTGGCACATCCATTGACAATGTTGCTTCTCACTGTTACTGACACCCAGACCGACACTGACTGCAGCAGGTGGGTCAGAGATTCACACCCCCTTCCCGGTGTGGGACAAGAGACCGTCAGCAGACTGTCCCAGTGAGAAGGAAAGAAATACCATTGTGAGGTTGTCCTCCCCTGCCCTTCCCCGTGTGTGACTATCACCATCAGTCCACCTGTGTGACTGTGCTCACTACCAGATATCCAAACCCCATGGGCACATCTTCTCTCCCGATTGTGGAACTTAGTTCAAACTCACCCCTCACGTACTTCAGTGGTTGGTAAGTTGATGGAGAAGATCCTGAGAGGCAGGATTTATGAACATTTGGGGAGGTATAATATGATTAGGAAGTTTCAGTATGGCTTTGTCAAGGGCAGGTCGTGCCTCACGAGACTGATTTTTTTTTTTGAGGATGTGACTAAACACATTGATGAAGGAATAGACTGCCATATTCTGCGTGGAGGTCAGTGATCAGTGGTGTGCCTCACTGATCTGTTCTGGGACCCTGACTCTTCGTGATTTTTATAAATGACATGGATGAGGAAGTGGAAGAATGGGTTAGCAAATTTGCTGATGACACAAAGTTTGGGGGTGTTGTGCATAGTGTGGAGGGCTGTCAGATGTTACAGCGGGATATTCATAGGATGCAAGACGTACAAACAAGCTGGATGAACTCAGCAGGTTGGGCAGCATCCGTTGAAAGAAGCAGTCAACGTTTCGGGTCGAGACCCTTCGTCAGGTCTAAAGAAGGGTTTCGACCCGAAACGTTGACTGCTTCTTTCAACGGATGCTGCTCGACCAGCTGAGTTCATCCAGTTTTTTTGTACGTCTTGATTTGACCACAGAATCTGCAGTGCACTCTGTTTGATAGGATGTAAAACTGGTTTGAGAAGTGGCAGATGGAGTTCAACCCAGATAAGTGTGAAGTGGTTCATTTTGGTAGGTGAAATATGATCTCAGAATATAATATTAATGTAAGACTCGTGGCAGCGCGGATGATCTGAGGGATCATGGGGTCCAAGACCATAGGATGCTTAAAGCAGCTGTGCAGGCTGAATATGTGGTCAAGAAGGCATACGGTGTATTGGCCTTCATCAGTCATGGAATTGAATTTAGGAGCCGAGAGGTAATGTTGCAGCTATATAGGACCTTGGTCAGACCCCACTTGGAGTACTGTGCTCAGTTCTGGTCGCCTCACTACAGAAAGGATGTGGAAACTATAGAAAGAGTGCACAGGAGATTTACAAGGATATTGCCTGGATTGGGGAGCATACTTTATGAAAACAGGTTCAGTGAACGGGATCGACGGAGGATGAGAGGTTACCTGATAAAGGTGTTTAAGATGATGAGAGGCATTGATCATGTGGATGGTCAGAGGCTTTTTCTCAGGGCTGAAATTGTTGCCACAAGAGGACACAGGTTTAAAGTGCTGGGGGGTAGGTACAGAGGAGATATCAGGAGTAAGTTTTTTTTTACGCAGGGAGTGGTGAGTGCGTGGAATGGGCTGCCGGCAGCAGTGGTGGCGGTGGATAGGATCTGGCCTTTTAAGAGACTTTTGGATAGGTACATGCAGCTGAGAACAATAGAGGGCTATGGCTAACCCTAGTAATTTCTAAGGTAGGGACATGTTCGGCACAACTTTGTGGACCAAAGGGCCTGTGTTGTGCTGAGGGTTTTCTAAGTTTCTATGTTTCAGTATCCTCCTGTGGGAGCTCTCTTCCCCATCCTCCTTCCTTCTGTGGGATTTCCCTTCCTCCTTTGGAATGTCTATTCCTTCATCCTGTGGGATCTCTCTTCCCCATTCCTCTTCCTCCTGATGGACAGACAGACAAGACATGCTTTATTGATCCCGAGGGAAAATAGGTTTCGTTACAGCCGCACCAACCAAGAATAGTGAAGAAATATAGCAATATAAAACCATAAATAATTAAACAATGAGAAGTTAATCATGCCAAGTGGAAATAAGTTCAGGACCAGCCTATTGGCTCAGGGTGTCTGACACTCCGAGGGAGGAGTTGTAAAGTTTGATGGCCACAGGTAGGAATGACTTCCTTTGACGCTCAGTGTTGCATCTCGGTGGAATGAGACTCTGGCTGAATGTACTCCTGTGCCTAACCAGTACATTATGGAGTGGGTGGGAGTCATTGTCCAAGATGGCATGCAACTTGGACAGCATCCTCTTTTCAGACACCATCGTCAGAGAGTCCAGTTCCACCCCCACAACATCACTGGCCTTACGAATGAGTTTGTTGATTCTGTTGGTGTCTGCTACCCCAGCACATAACAGCAAACATGATAGCACTGGCCACCACAGACTCATAGAACATGCTCAGCATCGTCCGGCAGATGTTAAAGGACCTCAGTCTCTTCAGGAAATAGAGACGGCTCTGACCCTTCTTGAAGACAGCCTTAGTGTTAATTGATCAGTCCAGTTTATTGTCAATTCGTATCTCCTCTCTTGGGGACCTCTCTTCCGCATCCCCCTTTCTCCTGTGTTCAACACTTTTCTAACCATCAGGGAATGAGACGGAATATGTGAAGATTACAGGGTCACACCGACAGACTAAATTACTGACATTCGGTGAATCCCCTGGAGCTGGGCAGTGAGGGACATTGACAGTGATTGGAACTACGATCAGTGATTTACTGAAGGGTTTAATGTTTCATGATATATCTGAGTGAGAGAAATTCCCGCAAAACCAGGGTTTGACTCACTTTGTTTGTCAATTTGGCTGTTTGTGTTTAGACTTGGGGATAATGACCTGGGAGATTCAGGAGTGAAACTGGTGTCTGCGGCTCTAAGGAACCCGGAGTGTAAAATACAGAAACTCAAGTAAGTACCAGACTGTGGGAGATTGTGTTTACAGTCACTGGGTGTCTGATACTGAACATTAATGTGATCAGTAATTGTGTTACTGACAAACACTGGGGATTTGTACCGTCTCCTGTCTCTTTTTTTCTTCATCTCCAGGCTGTTCAGGGTCGGTCTCACAGATTCTGGTGCTGAGGATCTCGTCTCCGCTCTCAGTACAAACCGATCACTGACGGAGCTGGTCCTGACATCAAACTCGCTGACAGACCGATCTGTCCCCGCTCTCCGCCACCTCATACTGAATCGCCCGTGTTTGGAGTGGATTTGGTGAATGTTTGTGTTAATGTTCAATGTGATAAAATATCAGCGGATCCGCGGGTTTTCTGGTGATATTTGTCTGTGAGTGTTGTTGAAACATTAACCCTGGACCCCTGTTATTGACACTGTTGTGTAATCTGTTTATTTCATCTTTATTTTCCCATCTGTTTTAGGCTTGGGGGTAATCGGTTCAGTTGGACCGGAGAGAAGGAACTGAGATCTCTGCAGGAAGCTAGACCCGGACTGAAAGTGGATCTGTGAACACCCTCGCCCACGCGGCCAATTTACCCACCCTCCCTTTTAATGGCCACGCTCTAGGTTTAATTCCCAACAGTTCTGATGGAACTTGCTCCAGTCTCACGCACTGTGATGCTGAAGCACCTGCACATGAGACCCCGGGGAATTACACAGACATGAAGAGCCCAGGGTCCGGGGCTCAGTCTGGGTGTGGGATTATCCAGGGAGAAAATCCTTTTGCTCCCTTTGCTGAGGACGGTGCATTCGGCAGCCTGGCCGATATAATGATGTTAAATTGACAAATCCCTCGGCAGTGACCCTGGGTCTGCAACGATCCCGGACACGGCCCTGAAGTGGAGACACCTTGTTCTCCCTTATTAGGGAGAGAGCGAGCCTGTGGTATTCGAATACATCTTCGGGGGACAGCAAGTCTGTGTCTTTCCTGCTGCTTTGCTGGATGCTTGAGTGCTCGATGATGGGTGGCGATGCCTTTCTTTCTGGTGGGGGGAGGCAAGATCGTTGCTTTGCTGCTGTTTACACGCGGGAGGGAGGACAGCTGGGGCCGGGGCTTTGGTGTTCTAACGCTTAACTGTCATTCATTCTTTGGAGGCACTGTCCTGTTTTTCGTGGATGTATATTCTATACATTTCTCTGACATTAAACGTACCTTTGAAACCGTCGAAGATTAACTTTATAATCATCGGTTCCCCGATGCAGAGTGACGGTGAGAGATGGGACTGATTATTCTAACTGTCACTCGTTGTCGCCGGTCAGTTAATTGTGTGTGACTGTGAGTGAGTCGGGAGCAGCTTATTTATTCCCGCACGTCAGCAGCTCACACATTGTTTAATTTACATTTGACATGATGAAATCAATAAACCGCTTTAACTTCCTGTCTTGCTATCGGACTTGAGTCTCATTAGAGGGGAAACTGTGACCTGGGGTTACTTCTGTCCCCCGCACCCGGTGAACTGCAATAATGTGTCTGAGCTCCTCACACTGGTACAGCAGCGTCTCAGCTCCAGGCTGAGGGATGCCAGACTGGTGGTGTATCGTCCCCAGGATCTCTTCACTCCCCATCCCCATCCAGGCTGACATACCACTTCCTCACGCCCCAGATACACGCACTATCCTGACCCCACCTCTCTGAGCGTTCTCCTTGCTCTCGCAGACAAAAGGGATTGAAAGCTCATGTCTGACCAGCGTCCACAAACGTCGTGATCAAGAGAATGGAACAGAAGCAATCAACACAGAGTGAAGCTCCCTCCACACCGTCCCTTCACACACTCACATGGTCAGACACAGAGAATTCCATCGACACCATCCTATCATACACTCCCAGGATCAGAAGCTGAAAAAATCTCACTCAGGCTGTCCCAATACGCAATTCCTGTTTCAGACACAGAGCAATGCTCCCTCCATCCCCTCAAGTCACACACTCCCAGGATCAGAAACAGGTGAAGTTCACCCTGCAATATCCAGATCCGACACAGTGTGAAGCTCCCTCAACCTATCTCATTACACATTCGCCGGATCAGGCACAGAGTGAAGCACCCTCCACACATTCCCATCAAACACTCCTGGGCTCAGACACAACGTGGCGCTGGGACAAATCGAGGATAAACTGTTGCATTATGTTCCTGAGATACATTGGAGGTGGTTCGAAATGTTCACCTGACGGAGAATCTCACCTGGTCCTTCAACCCCAGCTCCATAGCAAAGAATGCCCAGCAGCGTCTCTACTTTCTGTGAAGGCTGAGGAAAGTCCATCTCCCACCCCCCAACTCATCACATTCTACAGAGGATATATCGAGAGCATCCTGAGCAGATGCATTACTACTTGGTTCGGAAATTGCTCCATCTCGGATTGCAAGACCCTGCTGCGAATAGTGAGGTCAACTGAGAAGATCATCGGAGTCTCTCTTCCCGCCATCACGGACATTTACACTACACGCTGCATCCGCAAAGCAAACAGCATTATGAAGGACTCCACGTACCCCTCATACAAACTCTTCTCCCTCCTGCCATCTAGGAAAAGTCTTCGAAGCAGACCAGACAATGTAACAGTTTCTTCCCCCAAGCCATCAGACTCTTCAATACCCAGAGCAAGGACTGACAACAACTTACTGCCCTCTACTGTACCTATTATCTTGTTTATTATTTATTGTAATGTCTGCACTGTTTTGTGCATTTTATGCAGACCTGAGTCGGTCTGGATAGTCTAGTGTGGGGTTTTTTTTTTGTCTGTGTTGTTTTTACGTAGTTCAGTGTAGTTTTTGTATTGTTTCATGAAGCACCATGGTTCTGAAAAACGTTGTCTCGTCTTTACTGTGTACTGTACCAGCACTTATGGTCGAAGTGGCAATAAGAAGTAACTTGACTTAACCTCACTTGACATGTGAGTGAGTGGCTTTTTTTAGTGTGGAAGCTTCGTTTGGAGTTTTTAATGCCAGTTTGAGCTGGGTTTGTTGGCGGTTGCGAACTGCGTGGTCCCCAGCTGCGGCCGCTGGCAACTCGCCAGGAAGCCGGTTCACTCCAAAACCTGGAGACAAACGCCATTGTCCCCAACTGGCATCGGGGCAACCTCCTTCCATCTTTATCGCCGTGAATTTCGTTCGGTGTAGGAGCCGAAGAATCTGTTGAGACGTCTCGACCTCTCACGGCCTGGAAGTTCTTGAGGACTAACGGAGCCTTTCCTGGCGTTGGAACTTCTGGCGCCGGGCCAGCAAGGTACTGTCGAGTGCAAACCTTTCCGGCCAGTTGTTCAACTCGGTCCAGGACTTATAACCAGCATCGTCATATATTTCTCGATTCGGGCATAGTGCCAGAATGCGGACCAGTCTCCAGGAGGTCGCAGGCCTTCGGGGAGTTATGCAAAGCCAGCTGCCTCTCCAGCCTCAGACGATGCCCTGTTTCAGTCGGTGGAAGCGGAATAACTTAGGAAAAGAGTGCGGAGGCTATGGAGAACCTGGCGGGGAAGGATGGTATTTTGGCCACCGGGAAAGAGTTCAAGGAAGACAGAGCTTTATTTGAGGAATGATGAGTTGGTTCATCGGGCCCTCAGTAGGGGGATCACAGTGGAAAATCTTTTTACAGATGGAGCTAGTGACAGCTCCCACGCAACGCATCGACCTCGGTCACGTAAAGCCTTTCATCCCCAACGAGGACCTGCCTCACGCACTAACACTATTGGGGCAAGTAAGGTCAGAAATAACTGCCATCATGCACAAATTCAGGAGACGCACCCTTGGTACTGTAATCTCTTTCCGGCGACAGATATTCACGCAGCTGGAAAAGGAGGACGACGTTGAGGGCCGGTTTACTGTCCGGCACGAGGGGGTAAATTATCAGGTGTATTGGAGCTCTGAGCGCCCACGGTGCCATGCATGCAGGGAGGCGGGGCGCTTTCGGAGGGACTGTCCTGACACCCGAAACCCTAGGGAGTCCACTTTGGGCACATGTACCCCAGCTACATCCGCCCCTGATCGTATTCCTGCGACTGCACCTGAGCCGACCCCTGCTCCTGCCCCTACCCCTGTGGTTTAGGTGGGAGATTTTGAGACTACGTGCAGCGAGATTCAGGCGAGAGACAGGGCAAGAAAGTGAAGAAGAAGTCTAAGCAACCTAAGAAGTCGGCCTGCGAGACCGCAGAGTGGAGTCGGTCCTGAAGTGGAGCGGGAGGCTTGGGGAAGTGCACAGTTGTACTGGGTGATGGAAGCAGACAGTACCGCCCCATCAGTGAATCCCGCACCTTTGTGCTCCTCCGGCGTGAAGAGGAGAAGGGAATGTTCCCCCAAGAGGGCAGAGAATGTAGATGCGTGGGAGTCCCAGAAAGGGGTGGGAATCCGGCTGGAATTTGTGTCTAACCCTGAATCCCCAGATATAGCCACCAGTCCTGTAGTAGGTGGTGTGGTTGTGCAGTAAGCTAGTGCTAGGCCTGTTTGCACAACTAAAACAGACCAAGAGCCCTTCACCCAGGACTTAGTACTAGGCGCCTCCCTGAAGGCAAGTGTATTTAATAATATGAGCGGAGAGGAGACCAGGCTCTCTCACTGTTAGAATCAGGCTACCAGTGAATCCCTTGGACCAGAGCTGCTGGGGTCCCCTTCATGCCTGTCTCCTGGGGAGGGTGATATACTCTGCATGCCGACCCCATCAGCTAATGGCCTGCAGGGAGTCTCTGGGAATTACCCCTCCATTGTTGTAACTGTGGATAAGACTGATGCGATGGTGGAGCGGGAAGGTATGAGTGAGGTATCCGCTGCGCAGTGTGGGTTACAAGTGTAGCCACCTATTAGAACGCACGAGCAGGAAGTTGGGGGATCTGTCTGCAGTGAAGGGTTGGAGGGAGATTCTATTGATAGCGAGACAATGGACATCCTCACCCCTCCTGAGAAATCTGCATTGTGGAGGAAATGAGAGAGTTCATTCTCACATCTGAGGGTGCAAAGTATCGACCTAAACTAGCCTCGCTTCGCTGGTGTAGCATGCCGAGGCTGGGGAAGTCCCTGCCAGTCATCCTCAGACGGAAGGAGAAGGGGAAGAGGAATGCTGTGTCAGGGAATGACAGGTGGCAGCTGAAATCCTTTCTGGATGACCTGGTGAGGGACATCAGTGTGGGAAACAGCCTCGCTCCTTCGGGAGACGGTGGGTCACAGAGTGGCGTTGGCACCACTCGGGCCCGGAAAGGAAAGAGCGTTCTTGCTTTTTCTAGGGATAGTGTGGTTGAGGGCGCCTCCGCTCTTACCGGGAAGGGTACTGTTGCTGAGGCCTAGTGTACACCCAACATGAAGCTCGCTGTAGCTGGTCTAAATTTTAATGGTAGCAGGGGTTCTCTCCGCAGATAAAACACTCTCGCAGTCCTCAGGGATGGGAGATATGCGGTGAATTTCCTGTAGGGAACACATACCACCCTGGGGGACGAGTCCGCTTGGCTCCTGGAGTGGCAGGGAGGGGTCTACATGAGCCACCTCAGCTCCAACTCTAGCGGGGTGGCGATCCTGTTGGCCTCGACCTTCCAGCCGGAAATGGTAAAAGCTCAGGATGTCGAGCCCGGCCGTCTGCTCCATCTGGCTGTGCGCCTGGATGATGTACCTCTGCATTTCATCAACGTGTATGCCCTGAGGGGCGGGATGATGCAGACGCGCCTGTTCCCTATTCCGTCTGCTGTCCACTCTACTGAGCTCCATGGATCCTGGGGGTGGGGACATCAAATGTACCTTCGAGGTGGAGAACCTCCGCAGTCTCCAGCGCGACACAGCGTCGGCAAAGAAGCTAAAGGAGATAGTCGGCCCCTTTGACTTGGCGGACGCCTGGCGGGATCTACATCCTGACTCTGGAGCCTTCTGGAGAAGATCTAGAGGGGGGAGATTCCCGAATAGACCGCCTCTGTGTCTCTCAAGCGTACAGCTCCCTCGCGACGGCAAACTGCATGCGGCAAATCTCGTCCTCGAACCATCACCTTGTGTGGATGGAATTTCCCCCTCGGCACTCTGAGGTGGGGCCGGCTGGTGGAGTCGTGGCATCAGCGCCAGACTCCGGAGCGAGAGGTCCCGATTTCGAATCCAGCCAGATCCCTTGCACGCTTAACTCGACCTCGTAAAAATAAAACTGGAGAATACTAAACTCGACCTCGTAAAAATAAAACTGGAGAATGCTATAGAAACGAAAAGATCAGTGTATAATGCTTGTCATGACGGCGCCTGATGCATTCTTCTTCTCCGGATCCGGCACGGGCGCTGTAAGAACCGAGCGTTCTAGGTCGCCTGGAGGGAAAGACGGGTAATTGTTTTTATGTCGGGAGTATAGTAGGTCGACAAAGAGGCGGGGCTCTGAGATTGAGCGGTTTGAGAGAGCGTTGCTGGACCTAGTGTATTGGAGGGGTCGTGACTGTCACGTGACAGCACTGCCCACTACCCGGTCGAAAGCCAAGAAGGCACGTCACCTGCCAATCAAGGTTTGACCCCTCCTCGCCCATCAATGCACTGTTACGGACCCGCAAGTTTCGTTCACTGTGGACTGTCACTTTAACAGAGCGCTTCAGTGAGGCAGGACTATGATGTTGTTCACTGACCGACTCGCAGCTTGTTTACCTTTAAAACAAGGACACAGACAGTCACAGTCAGGAGTGGGGGGGGGGGGGGAGAGGGAGAGAGGAGAGAGAGAGCGAGAGAGGGAGAGAGAGAGAGAGAGAGAGAGAGAGAGAGAGAGAGAGAGAGAGAGAGAGAGAGAGAGAGAGAGAGAGAGAGAGAGAGAGAGAGAGAGAGAGAGAGAGAGAGAGAGAGAGAGAGAGAGAGAGAGTGTAAATCTTCCTTTTCCAGCACCTGGAAAAGGCAGCAGTTCCAGCTTGTCGAAGCTGGGGATTTGGAACTCTGCTACACCCACAAGGGTGGGGTGATCATCGATCCGGTGCACATCGGATGTGTGGCTGTCACTCCGTATAATCCAAAGGAGTGGATTTGGGAATGTCCTGTGGGGCGACTCGAAGTTAACCCTTGCCTGGGTGTGTGATGTGCTAACCCCTTGAAGACGGCATCCCTGTGACAGATCACTCTGGTGGTAATTCGTGTGTGGATTTGGAACGGCTCGACGGAGGATCTTCCAGCACTGATGTTTATTAATTACCACCGTGGAACCCGTGGAATTCGGCGTAATTGCCTTCTCTCTACGTTTTACCCTGGGTTACAAATATCTCTCTCCCATCATTTACTCCGTGGATGAACTGAACTTCCATGCTTTCCCATCTATAGACTCGAAGCCTTGTTCCGCCGAGCTCAATAGTTCGGGAGTTATATTTACACACACCTACACATAACAGTGTTAACTTCTGTTCATCTTGGTTAAGTTGCTATATTATCAGTAGATACTAATAAAGATAGTGGTTTTAACATCCGGGCACTCCAGTGACCACTGCCGGTGGTGCCGCTAAGCTGGGGGCTCCCTGGAGTTTGAACGGGACCCGCTGGGTTTGCGGCCACCGCGCCTACCCGTGTCTCCCCGCGAGCTGGTCCGGCTGTTGCTTTCCAGCATATGTGCCATATGTGGTGACCTTTATCCACCCCCTGAACGATCTGGGGGTGCACCCGACACACAGCGGCCACCGGGAAAAGAGGGCCATCACGGAGGCGGAGAGGTTCTGGACGATAGCCTCTCCCAGATACGGCACGGCCCGATTGCCCCGTGAGGTGATCCAGATGACCAGTGTGCTCGGGACGCCGGCCAACGAGACGGCAGTAGCACTGCCACACACCGAAGAAGCCCTCACCCGAACGGCGGCAGAGCTGGCGGCCGTCAGGATGGTCGCCCTGCAGAATCGACAGGCCCCGGATTACCTACTGGCGGCTGATGGTGGTACCTGTGCAATCATTGGTAAGGGGTGCTGCACGTTTACCCCTGACGTGTGGAGCAACATCACCCACTTGGCTACTCACATTCGGGACTCGGTGGCTAACATTCAAACATCGAGGGACCGGCTCCTCCGGCACTACACCTCATGGGGAAACTGGTGGCCGTTTGGGTCCCTGGGCAACTGTCACCCACTGGTCGATTGCACTCATTCTCGGTATCATCGCTGTGTGTATATTATGCTGTGCTTGCCAAACTATTCAGAGCACGTCTGCCTTTTTTCAGGCCTGTACAGTCACATACAGCGTTAACCTTAGAAATAGTTGAGTGTAAGACTTCCATTAAGATATATCACTTTCCTTCTCACTGTGTTACATGTAATGCTTGGCGGGTGGCGTGGATCCGAGTTATGGATTTTATTGGATGGGGGTCGTGACAGTCACGTGACACCACAGCTCACTACCTGGTCGGAAGGCACGCCACCTGCCAATCAAGGTTTGACCCCTCCTCCCCCATCAATGCACACCCCAACACTGGCCCCTTTAATTAGCCTTGTACTTGGCCTCGAGTAATTGGCCTTTGTAATCATCTTAACTCTGCTGGTACAGAGCCATTGGCCCCCCTGTGAATTACCAGGGCGGGACCCTCCAGCCCTGCTGCACTATAAAGGGTGCCACGTGTGCTGGACCCTTTACCTTTGCCAACTCCGAGGGACCACCCTGCTTCACCCCGGGCTGAGAACCGTGGAACGGAGCTGGAGAAATTGTTGGTGAGCTGTGTATTGAATAATGTCGGGAGCGTTGATTACTGTCCCTAATAACATAGAGCCGAGCCTGCACAGAGACAAGGGGTGGAGAGTATCGTATTGACTTTTCCCTTGGTTGTGTGTGCGCGAGTACTTTGTCCCCAGGCGATTTTCCCACATTCATTAGTAATTGACCGTGTGTGTTTTATTGCCGATCCGACTTTCCCCACGACTGCTGTAAATTGTGTGCATGTTGCTTCAGTTGCCATTTTCCCACGCTTGCCTTCTGTAAATAAAATACTTTACTGCCAAGACTGTGTGTCCGAACTCCTTGCCTTTGAGACCTACCGAATCTGTTTCCCCACTTACCACACTTGCTCACCCAATTTACATTTTCTACGTTCATGCGATATGGGTGTTGTTTAATCAGTTTGGCTTGACCAATATCTATGTCGTGTACTGCGACCGTGGTTTGCTTGGGAACATCGGGAAATAAATCTTTAAACTTCAGAATTAATTCCTTCAGCTGTTGTTCTTGTTTTGGTTGCAGATTAGGCAACTTGTTAGCAATGTTTTCTGGAACAACCAAGTTCATGAGCCTAACTGGGACCATGTTTGGCTTGTGAAAAGTCTCAGACGAGTCAATTGTTTCATTCTCAGGGTTGCCAGTTTCATATGTTTTGACAACAACACTCACAGACGGTGCCTGCCTGTCAAAGAAAAAGGCTTTATCATATTTATGTGTAACACCTGTGTTAGTTTACTTCGGTCGGGTGTTTTAATAACATAATTCACATCATTAATTTGAGAGACTATTTCATACAGTCTGTTGAATTTCGCCTGAGGTGGATTCGTCAACATTGGAAATAGGCAAGCACCTTATTCCCCACCTGCTATTTTCTTTCACAAGCCCGCTTATCAAAGCAGCACTTCATTTTGTTTTGAGAAATCTTTAAGTTTTGTCTCGCTAGAGTACAGGCCTGGTGTAGTTTATTTTTGAACTTCAAAACATAGTCTAACAAGTTAACATCAATCCCATCAATCCACTGTCCCTTTAACAAGGTCAAAGGTCACCTCACTCTGTGACCAAATACAAGTTCAAATGGACTAAATCCCAGTGATTCCTGGACCAACTCTCTTACTGTGAACAAAAGCAAATATATTCCTTCATCCCAGTCTTTTCCATTTTCAACACAGTGTCTTTTTTTGGCGTGTGCGTGCGAGAGTCCGATGATGTCTTTTTCAAGCCTTTACAAGGCACGGAGCGAGAGAGAGAGAGAGAGAGAGAGAGACAGTGTGGAACGCATTATGTCTTAATCATTGTTTTGAGGGTAGAATGAAATCTTTCTAGAACCCATGATGGAATGCGGATTATGTAATTTGTTTAGCTCCCAGTTCATAAACTACCTGCTGGAATAATCCAGATGTAAAATTACTTCCTTGATCAGACTGGATTTCTTTAGGCAAACCAAATCAAGTAAAAAAACTTGGTAACAGCCTTCGCCAGATTTTTAACTTTAATATTTCTGAGAGGTATTGCGTCTGGGAATCTGGATGCAGTACACATAATAGTTAGCAAATACTGATGGCCAGCTTTAGCCTTTGGCAATGGGCAAACTCAATCCATGATAACTTTAGAAAAGGGTTCACCGAATGCACGTATAAACCACAGTGGGGACACTGGGATTACCTGGTGGGGTTTACCCACAACTTGACAAGTGTTACAGGTTCTGCAAAAGGTCACAACATCTTTCCTCAAATTAGGCCAGTAAAATTATTTCATAATCCTGTTTAGTTTTATTCACTCGAAAATGTCGACCTAATGGCATACTATGGGCCAAAGCTAAAATTTCAGCCCTATAAACTTTAGGAACTACAACTTTGTGAAAAATTGCCCATTCCTCACTCGCTGGTATAGCAGGTGGCCTCCGCTTCCTCATTAACACTCCATCCTCCAGATAATACCCTACTGCCACTTTCTTAATCGCATCATCTGAGAGAGCTGTTTCTTTCAAAGCTTCACTCTCAGGGTCTCGGTTCTGTTCTGCTATAAACTCCTTCCAAGACAGGGATAAATCTTTCTTATCAGACTTACTACGTAAATCCTGTTGAAACAATGAAGGCAGAAAAGTCCCTGACAAGTCATCATAACCTGAATCCTGATTTTGGCTATCATGGGTATCAGAATCATGCTGCACAGATCCGTCTGGGTCGGCAGACTTTTTAGCCATACTGCGACTTACTGCGCAGGAAGGATAAATGTTAAAATCCATCTGTGGGTCATCAGTGGTTGGCTTAGTTGTCAACTGCACTGCAGGAACAACTTTACCATCTGCCAGGTCATTCCCTAACAGCAAAGTAACATCTTCCACCGGTAAACTGGAGCATAATCCGATCTTAACAGGTCCCGAAACCAACCCTGACTGTGAAGTTACCTTGTGCAATGGCACAGAAACGATACCGACCCCAATGCCTTTAATAAGATTTACCTCTCCAGTGTTAGTCTCATCACCAAACTTTAGAACACTGTCTAATATAAGTGACTGAGAAGCCCCAGTATCTCGAAGAATTTTCACTGGTACTGGGGTTGACCCTTCCTTTACTAATACAAACCCTTCTGACATAAAATGATCGAATCCCTTCTTAACTCGGTCAGACCTCTCAGTCCTTAACTGAGCCTCAACAGAATGTTCAGAACCCTGTGGGTTTATAGGTGCTTCAACATACTGAACACAGGCATTCGGGACTGCCTCCTTTTCCTTTTTCTTCTTCAGGACAGAACAATTAGCCATCATATGACCAGCTTTCTTACAATAGTAACAAGTGAGCCCAGAATATTTCTCCTTCAACTGCTTCCCTTCATCCTTACTCTTATCACTAGTCCCAGCTTTAATTTCTGGTTTACACTGGCTATCCCTGCTACTCTTTTGGAAGCTCTTATTCTGGGTAAACTTAACCTTATGAGTTAAAACAAACTCATCTGCTAATCTAGCAGACTACTGCAAAGTGACAGCATCATTTTCATCTAAATATGTCTTTAGGTCATCAGACACTCAGCTTTTGAATTCTTCAATTAAAACCAACTCTTTCAAGCTGTTAAAATCATCCTTCACATTTTTACATGTGCACCAGCAGTCAAAACACACAAACTTCTCATAAGCAAATTCCATATAAGTCTAGTTCACAGATTTCCTCAAATTTCTAAACATTTGCTGTATCATTCTGGGACCGACTCATAAACTTTGAGCACAGCCTGTTTCACTATGTCATATCACTATGTGATAAGGTTCCACACGGTAAGCTTATTCAGAAAGTCAGAAGGGATATTTGGCCAGATGGATTCAGAATTGGCTTGCCTACAGAAAGCAGACAGTCGTGGTGGAGTGAGTATATTTTGGATTTGAGGGTTGTAACTAGTGGTGTCCCACATGCATCGGTACAGGGACCCTTACTTTTCGTGATTTTTATTAACGACCTGGATATGGGGGTAGAAGGGAGGGTTGACAAGTTTGCAGATGATACAAAGGTTGGTGGTGTTGTGGATAGTGTAGAGGATTGACAAAGATTGCAGACAGACATTGATAGGATCCATGAATGGGCTGAAAAGTGGCAGATGGAGTACAACCCGGAGAAGTGTGAGGTGGTGCAATTTGGAAGGTGGAACTCCAAGACAGAGTACAAAATAAATGGCAGGACACTTGGTAGTGTGGAGGAGCAGAGGGATCTGGGGGTTTATGTCCACAGATCCTGAAAGTTGCCTCACGTGTAGGTAGGGTAGTTAAAAACGCTTTATGTAGTGTTAGCTTTCATAAGTCGAGGGATAGAGTTTAAGAGTCGCAAGGTAATGGTGCAGCTCTATAAAACTCTGGTTAGGCCACACTTGGAGTACTGTATCCAATTCTGGTCACCTCACTATAGGAAAGATATGGAAGCATTGGAAAGGGTACAGAGGAGATATATCAGGATAATGTCTGGTTTAGACTGCATGCATTATGATCAGAGATTAAGGGAGCTAGGGCTTTACTCTTTAGAGAGAAGGAGGATCACAGGAGACATGATAGAGGTATACAAGATATTAAGAGGCATAGATAGAGTGGGCAGCCAGCGCCTCTTCCACAGGGTACCACTGCTCAATACAAGAGGACATGGCTTTAAGGTAAGGGGTGTGAAGTTCAAGGGGGATATTAGAGGAAGGTATTTTTTTTAACCCAGAGAGTGGTTGGTGTGTGGAATGCACTGCCTGAGTCTATGGTGGAGGCAGATACACTAGTGAAATTTAAGAGACTACTAGACAGGTATATGGAAGAATTTAAAGTGGGTGGGGGATATATGGGAGGCAGGGATTAAAGGTCGGCACAACATTGTGGGCTGAAGGGCCTGTGCAGTGCTGTTCTATGTTCTATAATCAGCTGCTTCATCAATTGTCAAAGCAGAATAGGCTTGCTGAGCCTTCCCCTTAATTACACTATGTAAGAGAATAGGCCAACCCTCTTTTGGCCACTTTAAACTCTGAGCAACCTTCTCAAAATACTGGAAGTGTTTATCAACCTTTGCCTTGTCAAATGGAGGTAGCAATTTAACTTCCCAACTGGCCTCAAACTTATCACCAGAGTGTAACACTAGACCCCTTTGCTGTAATCTCTCTATCTTTTCCAGCTGGAACAGCCTCTGTCTTTCTACTTCCTCCCACTGTTTTACTGCCTCTTCTCTCCGTTTTTCTGCCTCTCTAGCTTTAAACGGCCTCTGCCTTTCCGCAGCCTCCATCTTTAATTTTTGTCATTTGTATGGGAGCTCAAGCTCACTAGGTTTACTTTCAGGAAACACCTCCAACACCTCCACTTTAAACACACCGTCAGATACATAATGTTCAGCGATTATCCTCTGCATCAGTGCCCTCCTGATTATAAATTTCACCTCAGCAAGTTTTAACCTTTTTAGCAATACCCAACAACCCAGTCCTTCTGGCGTCCTCTAATGCCTCAGAGGTTGGCCCTTCCAGATATCTATCAACATCCATTGCTGCTGATTTTCCACCCACAAATAAATCAAAATTGATTTCCCCAATGAAATCGATAATTAATCAATACGCCCCCAAATCTATTCATATCCTGGACACAGGCCCCAATTTTGTTACGAATCGTCCCACTTTAGAAAAGAACCATCAGCAATAGACTACACCTGAGTCTGTTTTTGATGTTAAAATTATCCTTATTAGAATCTCATTGTAATTTAGTAACTTAAGCAAGATGAACAGAAGTTAACAGTGTTATGTGTATATATGTGTGTAAATAGAACTCCCAAACTATTGAGCTCGGGGGGAACAAGACTTGGAGTCTTGAGATACTAAAGTATGAAAGTTCAGTTCAACCACGGAATAGGTGATGAGAGAGAGATATTTGTAATCCAGGGTAAATGTCGAGAGAAGGAAATTTTGTCGAATTCCACAGGTTCCATGGAGGTAAAATGGGAGAACAGTCACTGTAGATTTTATCTGTCATTGTTCCAAATCCATATATGAATTATCACCGAAAGTGACTTGTCACAAGGGGTATCCTCTTCAAGTGAATTACCACACCACGCCCAGGCAAGGGTTAATACATTCAGTGGTCTTCACAGGATACCCCAAATCCGATCCACTCCTATGGATCAAACGAGATGACAGAATCGATAATTAACCCACACTTGTGGTCATAGGAAAGATCCAAACAGTGACTCTTGGCCACGAGTTCCCTGGTTTCAATCCTTCCATTTTTCCTCCTTCATCTCTGTCTGACTCTGAGTGTCTGTGTCCTTGGTTAAAACTAAACAAGCTGCGAGCGATGTAAACAAGCAGCAAGTCAGACTGATTCACCTTCTTAATCTCTCTCTCTCGCTCTCTCTCTTAAAATGACAGTCCACAGCAAATGAAACATAGGGATTCATAACAACGGCCACTCCCCAGTGTGAGCTGACTGGTGTGCCAGTAGTCGGGATGACTGAGTGAATCCTTTCCCACATTCTGAGCAGGTGAACGGCTTCTCCCCAGTGTGAACTCGCTGATGACTCTGTAGGGTGGATAACCGAGTGAATCTCTTCCCACAGACTGAGCAGGTGAACTGCTTCTCCCCAGTGTGAACTCGCTGATGTTTCTCTAAGGTGGATGAATCAGTGAATCTCTTCCCACATTCTGAGCAGGTGAATGGCCTCTCCCCAGTGTGAATTCGCTGATGACTCTGTAGGGTGGATAACCGAGTGAATCTCTTCCCACAGACTGAGCAAGTGAACGGCTTCTCCCCAGTGTGAACTCGCTGGTGTCTCTGTAGGATGGATGAATCAGTGAATCTCTTCCCACATTCCGAGCAGGTGAATGGCTTCTCCCCAGTGTGAACTTGCTGGTGTCTCTGTAGATGGTGTAACTGAGTGAATCGTTTCCCACATTCTGAACAGGTGAACCACCTCTCTCCAGCATGAACTCGCTGATGTACTTTCAGTTTAGATGATTTAGTGCATCCCTTCCCACAGTCTGAGCAGGTGAACGGCCTCTCCCCAGTGTGAACTGACTGGTGTCTCTGTAAGGTGGATGACTCAGTGAATCCTTTCCCACATTCTGAGCAGGTGAGCGGCTTCTCCCCAGTGTGAACTCGCTGGTGTGCCAGTAGTTGGGATGACCGAATGAATCCCTTCCCACACTCTGAGCAGATGAACGGCCTCTCTCCAGTGTGAACTCGCTGATGACTCTGTAGGGTGGATGACTGAGTGAATCTGCTCCCACAGACTGAGCAGGTAAATGGCTTCTCCCCGGTGTGAACTCGCTGATGTACCAGTAGGGCAGATGACTCAGAGAATCTCTTCCCACAGACTGAGCAGATGAATGGCTTCTCCCCAGTGTGAACTCGCTGGTGTCTCCGCAGTGTGAAAGAGTGAGTGAATCTCTTTTCACAGACTGAGCAGGTGAATGGCTTCTCCCCAGTGTGAACTCGATGATGAACTTTCAGTTTATATGAGCCAGTGAATCCCTTCCCACAGTCCAAACAGGTGAATGGCCGCACACCGGTGTGAACTCGCTGGTGAGCCATTAGGTCAGATGACCGAGTGAATCGTTCCCCATAAATTCCGCAGATGACCAGCCTCTGCCTATTGTGAACTGACTGGTGTTTCCACAGGTGGGATGACTGACTGAATCCTTTCTCACACACAGAACAGGTAAATGGCCTTGCCCAGTATGAACTTGGTGATGTACCTTCAATTGTGATAACTGAGTGAATCCATTCCCACTGTCTGAGCAGGTGAATGGCCTTTCTCCTGTGTAAAATGACGGGCGTGCCAGTTGGTCAAATGACCGAGTGAATTCCTCCCCACAGTCTGAGCA
The DNA here is from genome assembly GCF_048418815.1 of Hemitrygon akajei. Lineage (NCBI taxonomy): Eukaryota > Metazoa > Chordata > Chondrichthyes > Myliobatiformes > Dasyatidae > Hemitrygon > Hemitrygon akajei. Next base: position 8,427,069 of record NW_027331931.1, read on the forward strand.
GGAAGGATGGTCGATTGAATCCCCTGCTCCACTTCTAAAATATCTGGAAAGAGTCAACAAAACTGGCATGCCATGTTTGAGATTCCTGGAGACAAATTCCTTCTCATTTTTAACCTGTAAAAAGATTTACAAAATCCATCAATGGGTGTAGAACAACATCTCAGATGAGATTACTTGAGTTGCCAACGTTTGATTTGGTATCACACTGTTACAGTGAGGTTCAACCCAAGTTGGACAGAGAAATCATCTCCTGACTGGGCAGAGTGCTAGTATCTGGAATGACCATCAATTCCCTGATAATCTTCCTGTCTCTATAAGAATGGGGCCTTTCTGCCATCTCCAATTTGTACCTTGGCTGAGTTGAACTCTCTCCATTGGTATTATTCCCTGCTCCTGCTGAGCTGCATGGGTTCCTGGCTCCACAGTAACTGAAACAGTCTCACGCAAACAGTCTTTCTAGATGTGCAGCTGGGATTTTCTTTTACGTATGATTAACTTAAATTGCCACAGCTTTAACGCCATGTAGAAAATTCCTGCTGAGATGAATGGTTGGTCCACATCTGTTGAAAGGACAGAGTGGTTTTTTGTATTATTGTAACAGTCATGGAAAATTACAACACAGAAACAGGCCCTTTGGGCCATATAGTTTGTGCTGAACTATTTAAACTGTCCACTTCCATACTGCTAACATCCAGGTACCTACAGGAACATCTTAAATGTTGAAATCGAGCTCGCATGCACCACTTGTGCTGGCTGCTCATTCCACAGCCGGATGACTGTCCGTGTGAAGAAGCTTCCCCTCATGTTCCCCTTAACATTTCACCTTAAAACCCTTAGCCCATGGACTCTGGTTGTGGTCCCACCCCATTTCAGTGGTAAAAGCCAGCTTGCATTTACACTATCTATGCCCCTCTATCACAATCAAATATCCCCTCAATCTTCTACATTCCAAGGTATAAAGTCCTAACCTGTTAATATTTCCTTCTAACCCATGTCCTCCAGACCTGGCAACATCCTTGTGAATTTTCTCTGAACCTCTTGTACATTATTCCTGTAGGCAGGTGACCAAAACTGCACACGATACTTCAAATTAGGCCTCACCAATGTCTTCTACAAGTCAACATAATATCCATTTATTGTTGTCAGTACTTGCTTCATGAAGGGCAATGAGCTAAAATCTTTCCTTCATCTCTATCTAACTGTGATACCACTTTCAGTGAATTAAGGACTTGTATACCCAGGTCCCTTTCTTCTACAACACTCCTCCGTGCCTGACCAGTCACTGTGAAAGACCTCCCTTAGTAGATCATACCAAAGTGCAACAACTCACACTTATCTGCATTAAATTCCATTTTCCATTTCTCAAAACATTTTCCCAGCTGGTCCAGATTGCACAGCAAGATTAAATGTTTTTTTGGCATTGACTACATGGGCCAAAGAGCCTGTTTCTGTACTCAACTTCTCCATGTTTATATGACAGAGAAGTTTTACAAGCTTATTTGGAAGGGAAAAGGTAGAAGTGACAATTGAGCAGCAGTGGCTGGAATTTCTGGAGCAATTCGGGAGCTGAGTGATTCCACAGAAGTGGAAGCATTAGAAAGACAGGAGGACACAACCGTGGTTAAATGAGAAGCCAAAGCTAACATAAATGTCAAAGAGAGGGCAAACAAACAACAAAAACTATTCGGAAGCTTTGAGAAACCAAAAGAAGACAACAAAGAAAGTCAGATGAGCTCAGTGCATGATTTGTAGTCATTAATGGGTCTCGGTAGCACCCAACAGTCTGAGGTATTTAGAGGAACAAAATATATGAGGCTTCAATTTCTCTTCAAAAGCAAGGTTCTCTGGACCAGTTACCTTTCAACTTTCATTTTGGCAGGCACATACAAACTCTGCATCCTCAAAAAATCACTTCTGAAGGCCTCCTTACAGGTACTCCTTTGCCAGGAAACAACCTGTCCCAAACCACACTTGTCAGATCCTTTCTGATACCTTCAAAATTGACCTTTCTGCAATTTAGAATCTCAACCCGTGGACCAGATCTTTCTTTTTCCATATTTACTTGGAATCTCATGGCATTATGATCACAAATTCTGTCACCACCCTGGATCATTTCCTAACAGCTTATTGCTCACTTCTATGTCGGGAATTCTACGTACTGATTAAGGGCACATTTGACAAACTTTACCCCATCTAATCCTTTTACAGTATGGGAGTCCCAGTCAATATATGGAAAGTTAAAATCACTTACTGGAACAACCTTTGTTTCTTGGCATGGTCTGCAATCTCTCTACAAATATCTCTAAATCCCTCAGACTGTTGTGTGTAAACAAGCCCCTATAATGGCCACAATATCATAATTCCCTGTCCTGAGCTCATCAGGGTTTCCTACGATGCTTCTTGCATTGTGATATACACAGCTCAGCACATTCATCGCACCATGCTCAACCATTTGATTGCTGACTCTGTCTGAGATCTGAACAACATCTGACTGGTGTCAAGAAAACAAACTCTCCCTCATTGTCAAAAACAAAGCAGCAGGAGGAATGGAGACAGGCTGACAGCAAAGGATCTGGGGCTGAGAGGGTGAACAGCTTTAAGATCCTCGGCATAAACATCACCAAGCATCTCACATGGTCTGTACATACCGGCTGTGTTGTGAAAAGAGCACAGCAGCACCTCTTTCACCTCAGATAGTTGAAAAAGTTGGGGATGGGGACCAAAATCCTGAGGACATTCTACAGGGACACAATAGAGAGCATCCTGACTGGCTGCATCACTGCCTGGTATGGGAACTGTACTTCCCTTAATCTCAGGAACCTGCAGAGAGTGGTGCGGACAGCCCAGTGCATCTGTAGATGTGAACTTCCCACTATTCAGGACATTTACAGAGACAGGTGTGGAAAAAGGGCCCAAAAGATATCGGGGACCCAATTCACCACAACCACAAACTGTTCCTGCTGCTACCATCCAGGAAACGGTACCACAGCAAAAGGACCAACAGGCTCCAGGACATCATCTTCTACCAGGCCCTCAGACTGATTAATTCATGCTGATACAATTGCATATTTATGTTATACTGACTGTTCTATGCACAAACTATTTATTATAAATTACTATAAATTACACATTGCACATTTACATGGAGATGTAACGTAAAGACTTCTACTCCTCATGTATATGTATGTAAGAAAGTCAATTCAATTCAAATCACCCTCTCCACTATCTGTCCTGTCATTCTGGCTCCCATTCCCCCTACAAATCATTTTAACCACATCAGCACCCCCCTCCACCACACTTGCTCTCGCAGCCTTACCACTAGGATATTAGTCCCCTTCCTGTTCTGTTCCCCTAACTAATGAATCCCCTATCACACCTTTGACTTTCTTCTGCCAGGTAATCCACCCCAATACTTTCTAAAGTGTTCCACCTGTTGTTGTGTGGGATAGCAACAAGAGTACACTGTGATGGCTATTTAACCTCATTTCCCTTCCTGACTCTCACCCAGTTCCCTGTGTCCTGTACCTTGTGTGTAACTCACCTCTCTTCATGTCATATCTATCACCCCCTCCAACTCCTGGATGATCCGGAATTCATCCATTTCAAGTTCCAACTCCTTAAAGTGCCGGGTTACAAGCTGCAGCTGAATGCACATCTTGTAGGTGAGGGCATCAGGGACACCGGAGGTCTCCCCAGCTTCCCACCAATGACCCCTCCAATTTGTAATGACAAGTGTGCACATAAACCATGTACTGTGTATTTTTTTTACCCAGTGACAACATATGCACAGTGAATTTTATATAGAGAGGTATTCATTTTCACAGCTAGCAAATCACTGTCGATAAAAACTTTGATCTCCTCTGGGTTCTATCGAGTTCATCCACACTCTCACACAACCTACGTAGCAGGCCTATAGCGGGTTATGAAGGATTTTCTCGCCAGAGCTTTTGCACACTGTCCATATGTGACTTGTTTGCTAAATGACGCTTTAAAAAGTCAGATTTCCAAATTTCACTCCACTTCTTCCCATTTGCAAATTCTCCAGCAACTTTTGCATCACCACAATACAGACAGGTAACAGCAGTTTCTGTGTTGTAGATAAATATTTCCCCTGAACCCTCTCCAGGTGACTGACGGTGGTGAACTCAGTGAATGCAATGCCAATGAATATGAAGGGAAGGGCAGTGTCTGTCTCACTGGAATCTGGCACATTTGTGATGTGAAAGTTACTTGTTGCCAAGGGCAAAGGTTTTTGATATTATCATGTACCCAGAAAGAATGGGTCAAAACATGTTCTCACCTGTAGAAAAGTTCAGAACAGGAGGAGGTACAACAAACAACACACACACAAAATACTGGAGGAACTCAGCAGGCCAGGCAGCATCTATGGAAAAGAGTACTAATGCTGAGTTCCGCCGGCATTTTGTGTGTGTTGCTTGGATTTCCAGCATCTGCAGATTTTCTCTTGTTACTGATTGGAGGTAGAACAAAGGTAATCTTCTCTACGGCTGATGTAAAAGATTTTGTTCCCTTCCTCTGAGTTCCTAATCCTTGCATTTAGATACCTGGAGCTCAGCTCTGTCTGAGAGATCCATCGGTTCCCATTCCCTCATCAGCCGGTAGCTCCCCGGGGCCCGTGTACGGATCGTGGGTCTGAGAGAGAGGGAAGAGAGCAGGACTGTTCCGGGATTGCTGGCCACGGTGACCGGATTTCACAGGAATCGTCCTGAAGTCGGTGTTTAATATAAAATCGGAGAGAATCGATCTTACCTGCGCCCGACATTTTCAAGGCCTGCAGGGTACTGCGCGCATGCGTGATACTCGGGAACGTCATCAGCCTGACGCCTGCGCATTTCATCGGTGCTTTTGTGCCGGCGAAAATTTTAACGCAACGCATTATGGGTAATTAGGGTGCCATTAAACATTTCTGCAAGCACCGGTTCAATGTCCATACCTCATTTTTTTTTCGTGTGTATAGAAAAATCTGCAGCTGTTTTAACGCAGAAAGCGGCTCCCATAAACAATATACTCAATACCAACGTGTATCTAATGCCAAAGTAAAATGCAGTTAAAAAACACAGGAGATTCTGCAGTTGTTGGAAATACAGAGACGCACACACACAAAATGCTGGAGGAACTCTGCAGTTCAGGCAGCAACTAAGCAGAGGAGTACACAGTCGAGACATGCTGAAGGGGCTCGGCCTAAACATTGTCTATTTATTCCTCTTCACATTTTCTGCCTCATCTGTTGATTTCCACTAGTATTTTGCAGAAATTAACCACCTTTTTTTCAAGTCAACCAGTTTCCAAATGTTTCTGATGTTTCTTTTGTAGTCATATCCTGCTGGTCTGATTCCTCCTCCTCCTCGTAAACTCTAGACCCCATCTCTCACTGGAGCCCCAAAGCCCTGACTCAGGCTGGCAACTCTTCGGTTTCTGACTCTGCACCATCGAAGATTCACTCGCTCGTCTGCTGTCAGACGTTAGAGGTGCATTGTGTTACGAGACCGCAGGTTCGTTTACTGTGAGTGTCGCTTTAAGTGGCTGAGTGAGGCGGGGCTGTGACGTCAGACACAAGCTGCGGCAGCCTGAGGGAGCGGGAGCGGGAGAGGGAGAGGGAGACAAGCTGTTGGAACTTCAGCGTGTGACTGCTATAGGCTGCAACTCTTCCATGCCCAAATGGTTGGGTTGATCTGATCATCGACACGCAGTGCACAACGGATGTGTGACTGTCACTTCGTATCATCCATATGTGTGGATTTGTTGGAGAATCCTGTGGTATCACTTTTGTTGGCCCTTACCTGGAATCGGGGTGTTCTGTGGTAACCACTTGAAGACGATATTCCTGTCACTGTCAACTGGTGATATTTCTAAGTGGATTTCGGAACTAATCGACGGATAAGATCTTCGGCGGCTGTTATTTCGTTTACCCAGCGTGGAATGTGTGTGGAATTCTTCGTAATTGCTTTCTCTGTACATGTTCGTGTGGATTTACAAATCTCTCCTCTCACTCACTTATTCCGTGGATCACTGAACTTTTCTACTTTACCATCATAAGACTTTAAGCATTGTTTCCCAAGCTTGATAGTTTGGGAGCTATATCTACGCACAACACTGTTAACTTCTGTTTATTTCGTTTAATCTTTTATATTTGGAGTAGATACTAATAAAGATAGTGGTTTAACATCGAAACCAGACTCCGTTAGTGATCTGTTGCTGCTGGTACGTAACAATTGCAACAACCCAGCTGTCTGAGGCACAGTCCTTTAAAATTGGTGAAAATGACCCAAAACGTTGAAAAGAGCAGGGAAGAAGGAGTTTAACCAACTTCGTCCAGAGCCCTGAAGAACGTCAAAACCACAGTGAGCTCATCGTCTAATTCAGCCTGGAGAAAATCATGCAGGAAATTCATGCAGGTGTATAAGATGATGAGAGGCATTGGTCCTGAGGCTAGCCAGAGGCTTTTTCCCGGGGCAGAAACGACTAACATGACGGGGAATAGGTTTAAGTTGCTTGGAAGTCAGTACAGAGGAGATGTCAGAGCTAATTTTGTTTAAGCAAAGAGTGGTGTGTGTGTGGAATGCACCGCCAGCGATGGTGGTAGAGGCGGATACAATAGGGTCTTTTAAGAGACTCTTAGATAGGTACATGGGGCTTAGGAAAATAGGTGGCTATGCGGTAGGGTAATTCTAAGCAGTTTCTAGAGTAAGTTACATGGTCGGCACAACATTCTGTGCCAAAACATCGGAAATATGTTATAGATTTCTGTGATTTTATGAAATTCAAGGGAAATCTCCTATCCCACAGAGGCGAGTGAGAGGGAAACAGAAACTTGGGCAGGGACTCGATGGGCCGAGTGGCCTCTCTAGTGTACAATGTGAGAGCGGTAGAGACAGTAAGTACCTGAGACACGGGATTTGATACAGAACTGATTTATCTTTCACAGATACACAATATTAAACACCAGTCTAGTTTAAGGCTAACATCAGCAGATCAGACTCCTCCAATGCTCAGTGACCAGGGTTCAGTCCTGGGTGCGATGAGCAGCCGCAAGAACTGCAGAATCTGACAGTAACAGTCCCTCATGAACCTGCAGCTGCCTTCAGTCACCGTGATGGTTAAACATTTAACAAGGAGCTGATTTGAACTTCCTCCCTGATGTGAAGTTGCTGGTGTTGCAGCAGCTGGGATGATTGAGTAAAACTCTTTGCTCACTCCGGACAGAAATGTGGCCTCTATTTATTGTGAACTCACCGGAGCATCACAAGGTGGGTTAACTGAATGAGTCTCTTCGCACACACGGAGCAGGTGAACGTCCGCATCCCGGTGCGAAGCTGTTGGTCTATCTGCGATGGCCGGATGAACCCCTTCCGAAATGAGAGTCAGTGAATGACGTCACGGTACTATAACGTCATGGCAATGTATCCAATCAGATCACGGACATGGACACGTGTTCGGGCTCTCCTTGTAGCGAGTGAGGCGCTGTCTTCTCCAGCATCTCCGCCTCCACATTCAAGGATCGGCGGCATTCAAGCGCTGGTGAACTGACAGATACAGCGGAGCTAACGAGCTGTTGTGTTTGTGATTCCCATACACAGATCCTTTGACTTTTCTACACAGTTAAAAGTTTACAAAGCTTGTCAGTGGATGAAGGATAACATTTCATTTTTCAAAATGTTCTTGAGACGAGCGGGGTAATTTAGTGAAGGTTTATAACCCTTGTTATATAACTCAGACATGACTTTTTTTTTATACTTAAAACGTTCATTTAATACCCCGGGCAAATAATCAACGACCAGCCTTATCTTATCATCTTCAAAGTTAATCATACCTAACCGACGAGATGGCGAATTATAGTAACCTTTCTTTTCAAGAAACGCAATGATCACAGGTGGAGGTTTCTGCTGAGAAGAGGATTTAAACACTGGGTCTCGGTGTACCCGGTCTATTCTAGGCGGAGTCTCCAAAACGTCAGAAAACATACGAGCCAACAGCTTTGCAAAAAATTCGGAAGGTCGATTGCCTTCGACCAACTCAGGAAGACCCAAAATTCGTATATTGTTCCTTCTTGATCTATTCTCAAGGCGACAATCTTTTGTCTTAGAGATTCAACGATTTTCGATTGTTTATCTCCGAACTTCCCCAACTCATCCGTCTTAGTATCGAGTCTCGTTACAGCATCTTCATGTTCATGAGTTTGAGTAGTCTGTTCCTGCAAAGTGTTTTGAATAGTCTGCAGCAGAATCTCCATTCGTTTAAGCTCTGTGGTAACCTTTAAACACACATCCGAATGTGGTTCAGACGTTTCGCTCTGAGCTTTCCGAATTAGCTCCGCAATCGCTTCCACAGTCACAGAAGGATCCTCTTCTTTTTTCCAGAAGTTTTAGCACGAGACATCAACGCAGATTGGATTCAGTAACTTAAAAAGAACGAAGCTGTTCGAGAAACACGTCTTCTCCATGCAATGCCATGAGGGGAAGGACAACATTTCAACTCAGATAATTTTAGTTTCCATGGTGCCTTCTGATAAAAACCCTGTCACAGCTCCAAACAATTTGGAGGAATAATACTTCATCTTCAAACCGACCGCAGTTTCGGCACCAGGCACAATATCAAACTCTCTGCTTCCCTCTCTGTATCAAAATGGATCACTCCTCCCCTTCATCAGTCTGTGACTTGGCTCAGTTTGTCTGACTCCTTCGCGTTCAGAGCATGCGCCACACACCCACAGAGATCACATTTTATTTACATGGCTGTGACTAGAGACTTTCTGATTATTATGTCCCCCCTGGCATTTGACGGTGGTAAACTCAGAGTCAGCAATGGTATTGACCCTCAGGAGTAGGTGATTAGGCTTTTTCGTTGGAGATCGATAAACTGCCGGTAGTGTGTGTCTGGATGAGTGGGTCGTTTTCAGACTGGAAGGAGGTAGCGTTTGGAGTACCCCAGAGATCAGTCCCTGACCACAGTTGTTCACAGTTTAATGTCCTGGCGGAGGCAGAGAGATGTGAGATGTCCCAGTCTGCTGGTGACGCAGAAAGAGTGGAGTTGGGGGAGGGGAGGCTATTCACATGCAATTTCGTAGCTTTGCAATCAGTACATAGTGCACTGTGGGGCTGCAGTGGCGGGTTCCAATCTGCTAATTAGATTTGCTGAACAGTGTCGATTATCAGAGGGATCGCAGACTCCAAGGAGGCGGGGCTATGACGTCAGTCACAGGCTGACAGCGCTGACTGTGGACAGAACCATAAGAGAGAGAGAGCGATCTGCAGACAGGCAGTCAGCCAATCTAAAGAGAGAGAGAGAGAGACACTAGAAAAGCTGATCGCTTCAGTTAGACGCAGCTGAGGCTTGGAACCCTCCTATGCCCACAAGAGTGGGTTGATCATCGGTACACGGAACCACAACGAATGTGTGTGGCTGTCACTTCGTATAATCCATAGGAGTGGATTTTGGAATATCTTGTGTTAACCCTTGCCTGGGTATGTTGTGTGGTAACCCCGGGAAGACTGTATTCCTGTGACAGGTCATTTTCGCTGATAACTCGTATGTGGACGGATTCAACGGATAAGAACTTCGACGACGGTATTTTGAAGTAACGGCCGTTTCTCTACGTTTCACCCTGGATTACAAATATCTCTCTCCCATCATTTATTCCGTGGATTACTGAACTTTCCTACTTTACCATCTCAAGACTCTGAGATTTATTTCCTCAGGGTGGATTGTCTGGTAGTTATATTTACACATATAGGCACTTAACAGTGTAAACTTTCCTTTACTTCGTTAATTTACTACGTTATAATAGATACTAATAAAGAGAGTGGTTTTAACATCAAAACCAGACTGCAGTGTGAATTCTATTGTTGTTGGTTCGTTTCTAAAACGTTACAGTTCGTAACAACAGTTTTATTAAACTAGTTAGACCACATCTGGAGTGTTTCATGCAGTTCTGGTCGCCCCCATTCACGGAAGGCTGTCGGGGCTTTGGAGAGGGCGCAGAAGAGGTTTCCCAGGATACTGCCTGGATTAGAGAGCATGAGCTATAACGAAAGGCTGGACAACAGTTCAGTTCAGAAATGAAAACAGTTCAGTTTCCTTCTGTGGTTCCAGAGCAGAAAATCAGTCTGTCTAAAATTTCCACACAATTAAAATGGGAAATTTGTTTATTCTCATAACGTACTGAGCTACAGTGATAACTTTGCCTGACGTACCATCCACACAGATCGATACATTACAACAGTCCATTAAGCCCTTTATTATTTAATTCTGTATTGGAGCATTTAGCTATAACACTACGTGAAGCTGAAAATATTCTTGGTATCTCTATGAATGGAACCATACATAAGATTTCTCTTTATGCAGATGATCTTTTGGTTTTTATTTCAGATCTTGAGGAATCAATTCCTAATCTTTTGGAAACACTTAAAGATTTTGGTAGATTTTCAGGATATAAAATTAACTTGAATAAAAGCGAATTGTTTCCATTAAATGCCCATGTTAGTATTTATGATGATATTCCTTTTAGAATTGTTAATACATTTAGATATTTAGGTATTATAATTACTAAAAAACATAAAGATCTCTATAAAGCGAATATAGTTCCTTTAATGGACTCCATGAAACAACTATTTTCTAGATGGAATCCACTTACCTTTTCTTTAATAGGTCGTATTCATGCTGTGAAAATGATGATTTTACCTAGATTTTTATATATTTTCGAAAATATACACATCTTTTTAACCAAAAAAAATCGATCAAATTGACTCTCTTATTTCTTCCTTTATTTGGACCAATAAGAGACCAAGAATTAATAAGTATCATTTATACAAATCTAAAAAAAGATGGTGGACTTGCACTTCCTAATTTAAGACTGTATTATTGGGCTGTGAATATTAGACAATCATGTTTTTGGTTACATTGGCTTGATAAAACCAAAAATCATTATGAGTTGATTTGGAATTAAAAGCTGTTAAACAATTTTATTTAACTTCAATTTTAGGAGCTCCATTACCTTTACAGCTCTCTAAAATTCCAAATTTAAATCTTTACCCGGTTATTAAACAATCCCTACGGATTTGGGTTCAGTTTAGTTTTTAAAAAAAAATTTTAAACGATTTAAGTTGTCTAGTTTTTTATATCGAAACTTTTCATTTAAACCTTCAACAACTGACCCAATTTTTCTCCTATGGAAAAATAAAGCAATCCATTCGTTTACAGATTTATTTTGTGATTGTCGATTGATGACCTTTGAAGAGTTATTTAACAAATTTTTTCTCGCTCATACACATTTTCAGCAATATGTTCAGATTGGACATTTTTAACAGCAATATCTACATAAGTTTCCGTATTTACAAGAATCTGATTTGTTGGATAACATTTTGAAATCGAATCCCTTAGTGAAAGGTTCCATTAGCAGAATTTATAATTTATTTTTGTTACAAAAAGAGAACCTATCACTAAAGACTAAATAAGATTGGGAGAGAGAACTTTCGTATGGCCTTTGTTAATGAAGATTGACTTCGAGTTTTGAAAACTTAAATTCTTCTTCTGTATGTGCCCACCATCGTTTAATTCAATTTAAAACTGTTCACCGTTATTATTTTACAAAGGAGAGACTATCTGAAATATTTCCTTGTATAGACAAATGTTGTGATAGATGTAAAACTGAAGTAGCTACTTTGTCACATATGTTCTTGTCATGTACTTCATTAAAATCGTTTTGGTAATCTTTATTTTCTACAAGTTCTAAAGCTCTGAAAATTAATTTACAACCTAATAGATTGACTGTTCTATTTGGAATAGCTCCACATCATATTCAGGGTATTTCATCTTCAGATCAACATGTAATTGCATTTGTTACGCTACTGACAAGAAGGGCTATTTTATTAAAATGGAAAGATATTTCTTCCCCAACATTAATTGAATGGTTTTCTCAAGGAATTTTATGTCTTAGTTTGGAAAAACATAGAAGTAGAACTTTTGATCCTCGATTCGAATTTGAAAGAAGATGGGGTTCATTTGCCAAATATTATCATTTAACTTGAATTACTCTGTATGGTTTACTTCCAAATTTTTTTTTTATAAATACGAAATGGCGGTTGATGTTTCTTATTTTCATATTTAGATGATGGTCAAATGTGTGTAGTTAGTGGGTTTTTTCCCCTAGTTAGATGGGGTTCCTTTTTTTCCATATATATAATTTCCAATTTTATATTTTACGATCAGTTTTTATCAGCTTTATTAATTGCATACATATTAATCTATTGAAGTTTTGTATCATTTTATAACTGTACAAGATTCTGTACCAATAAAAAAGATTCTAAAAATTAAAAAAAAATGAAAAGGACAAAACAGTAACTGTAACAAAGCATTATGGCTGCAGAGAAAGTGCAGTGCAGATAGACATATGGTGCAGGGTCACGTCGAGTTACATTGCGAGGCCGAGTCCATTTTATCATTCATTTGGATTATAACCACAGACATGAAGCCGTCCTTGAGCCGGGTGGTTTGCGCTTTAAGGCTTTTGTATCTCTTCCCCGATGGGGGAGCGGGTTTGCAGCAAGAATGTCCAGGTTGTGAGGATTTTTGAGTACATGGCCTGCTTTTCCGAGGCAGGGGGAGTGTAGGAAGAGTCCATGGAGGGGAGGCTTGTTTCTCTGATGTTCCCTGCAGTTCCTTGCAGTCATGGGCAGAGCAGTAGCCATACGAAGGCGTGAAGTATCGACAAGAAGCTCAGAGACCTCGGCCTTCACCCTGTCGCTAGATCCTGGACTTCTTGTCAGATCGCCGGCAGTTGGTAAGAGTGGGCTCCGTCACCTCTGTCTCTCTGACCCTCAGCACATATACCCCACGGGGTGACTCCTTGCCCCCTCCTTTACTCTCTGTGCACCCATGACTTGTGTCGCCACCCACAGCTCCAATCTGCTAATTAAATTTGCTGACGACACTACACTGACTGGCCTAATCTCAAATAATAACGAGGCAGCCTACAGAGAAGAAGTCATCACCCCGACAAGAAAACAACCTCTCCCTCATTGTGACAAAACAAAGGAGCTGGTTGTGGATTACAGGAGGAATGGAGACAGGGAGCATACTCAACATTTCCAAGTCTGTTATTGACACAAAAAGCACATTTTAATATTGATCATGACACAATGTATTTTACATATTGTTAATGACATAAAACATATTTATAGATTGTTACTGACAGAGAATCGTATAATTTGTGTTCCGTGTGTTATCTGAATGTACTTGCCTGTGATGCTGCCACAAGTCAGTGTTTCTCTGTCCCTGTACCTTCCCGTACTTGTGCACTTGGCAATAAATTCAACAGGACCTGAGAAATCTCAGTGAGATTTGATTAGTGATGATCATCTTGGCAGCTCGGTAGGTCGAATGTATGCGACAGTACACTGTTAAATGCAAAACCCTGAACAGTGTCGATGATCAGAGGAATCTCAGACTCCAAGTTCATCGCTCCCTGAAAGAGACTGCACAGATTGATCGGGTGGTTCAGAAGGCAAATGGAGTCGTTGTCTTTATTAGTTGAAGCATTGAGTTCAAAAGTCGGGAAGTTGTGCTGCGGCTGTTACGAGCCTGCGGTCGTACTGTGACTGTTTCTTTATGAGCGCCGGCGTGAGGAGGCGGGACTATGACGTCAGTCACAGGCTGACCCCGCTGACTGTGGACTGAACCATAAGAGAGAGAGAGAGAGATCTGCAGACAGGCAGTCGGCCGGGGTGGGGCGGGGGGGGGGGGGGGGGGGGTTGGTGGGAAGAGAGAGAGAGAGAGAGAGAGAGAGAGAGAAAACTGATCGTTTCAGTTGGTCGTAGCTGAGGATCGGAACTCTCCGCTGCCCACAAGAGTGGGTTGATCATCGGTACACGGAACCACAACGAATGTGTGTGGCTGTCACTTCGTATAGTCCATAGGAGTGGATTTTGGAATATTTTGTGTTAACCCACCCTGGATTACAAATATCTCTCTCCCGTCATTTATTCCGTGGATTACTGAACTTGCCTATTTTACCATCTCAAGACTCTGAGCTTTGTTCCCTCAGGCTCGTTAGTCTGGAAATTATATTTACACATATACACACTTAACGCTGTAAACTTTCCTTTACTTCGTTAATTTACTACGTTATAAGTAGATACTAATAAACTGAGTGGTTTTAACATCAAAATCAGACTCCAGTGTGAACTCTATTGTTGTTGGTTCGTTTCTAAAACGTCACAGTTCGTAACAACAGTTTTATAAAACTAGTTAGACCAAATCTGGAGTGTTTCATGCAGTTCTGGTCGCCCCCATTCTCGGAAGGGTGTCGGGGCTTTGGACAGGGCGGGGAAGAGGTTTACCAGGATACTGCCTGGATTAGAGAGCACGAGCTATAACGAAAGGCTGGACAACAGTCCAGTTCAGTTCAGAAATGAAAACAGTTCAGTTTCCTTCTGTGGTTCCAGAGCAGAAAATCAGTCTGTCTAATATTTCCACACAATAAAAATGGGGAATTTGTTTATTATCATCACGTACTGAGCTACAGTGATAACTTTGCCTTACGTACCATCCACACAGACCGATAGATTACAACAGTACATTGAGCTGATATACGACAGAACAATCACTGTAACAAAGCATTCTGGCTGCAGAGAAAGTGCAGTGCAGATAGACATATGGTGCAGGGTCACGTCGAGTTACATTGTGAGGCCGAGTCCATTTTATCATTCATTTGCCTTCTAACCACAGACAGGAAGCCGTCCTTGAGCTTGTCATTACGAATAACTGCAGGTCTTCTTTTTTCTCACTTTCTCGTGGCACTAGACAGGGATGTCCTTTAACCCCTTTATTATTTAATCTTGTATTGGAGCCTTTAGCTATAACACTACGTGAAGCTAAAAGTATTCATGGTATCTCTATGAATGGAACCATACATAAGATTTCTCTTTATGCAGATGATCTTTTGGTTTTTATTTCAAGTCTTGAGGAATCAATTCCTAATGTTTTGGAAGCACTTCAATATTTTGGTACATTTTCAGGATATAAACTTAACTTGAATAAAAGCGATTTTTTTCCATTAAATGTCCATGTTAGTATATATGATGGTATTCCTTTTAGAATTGTTAATACGTTTAGATATCTAGGTATTATAATTACTAAAAAATATAAAGATCTCTATAAAGCGAACGTAGTTCCTTTAATGGACTCCATGAAACAACTATTTTCTAGATGGAATCCACTTACTTTTTCTTTAATAGGTCGTATTCATGCTGTGAAAATGATGATTTTAACTAGATTTTTATATATTTTCGAAAATATACATATCTTTTTAACTAAAAAAAATCGATCAAATTGACTCTCTTATTTCTTCCTTTATTTGGAACAATAAGAGACCAAGAATTAATAAGTCTCATTTACACAAATCTAAAAAAGATGGTGGACTTCCACTTCCTAATTTAAGACTGTGAATTTAATTGGGCTGTGAGTATTAGACAATTATGTTTTTGGTTATATTGGCTTGGTAAGAGCCAAAAATCATTATGGGTTGATTTGGAATTAAAAGCTGTTAAACAACTTTATTTAACTTCAATTTTAGGAGCTCCATTACCTGTACAGCTCTCTAAAATTCCAAATTTAACACTTTACCCGGTTATTAAACAATCCCTACGGATTTGTGTTCAGTTTCGTTTTAAAAAAATTTTTAAACAATTTAAGTTGTCTAGATTTTTATGTCGAAACTTTTCATTTAAACCTTCAACAACTGACCCTATTTTTCTCCTATGGAAAAATAAAGGGATCCAATCTTTTACAGATTTATTTTGTGATTGTCGATTGATGACCTTTGAAGAGTTATTTAACAAATTTTCTCTTGCTCATACACATTTTCAGCAATATGTTCAGTTTGGACATTTTTAACAGCAATATTTACCTAAGTTTCCATATTTCCATATTTTAAATTTAAAAGCTTTTGTTAATGGTTCTATTACCGGTATCTAAAACTTGATGATTGATTCCCGACAAGACTTTTTAGATTAAGTAAAAAAAGCTTGGGTGGATGACCTAAATTGTCAGATTTCTAATGATAGATGGAATAAAATTCTTAAACGGGTTAATAAATCATCTTTCTGTGCTCCTCATTCTCTTCTACAATTTAAAGTGGTTCATAGAGCTTACGTTTCTAAACAGAAGCTGTCCAGTTTTTATCTGAATGTTTCTCCACTCTGTAATAAATGCAATTCTGCTGATGCCTCTTTAATTCATATGTTTTGGTTTTGCCCTACAATTGAAAAGTTTTGGCGGGAAGTATTCCATACCTTTTCACAACTTTTCAGGGTCAAATTTGACCCAAATCCTCTTACTGCCTTGTTTGGTATACATATCTTTTTTACTAAAAAAAATTTCAATCAAATTGACTCTCTTATTTCTTCCTTTATTTGGAACAATAAGAGACCAAGAATTAATAAGTATCATTTACAAAAATCTAAAAAAAAGATGGTGGACTTGCACTTTCTAATTTAAGACTGTATTATTGGGCTGTGAATATTAGACAATTATGTTTTTGGTTATATTGGCTTGATAAGAACCAAAAAACATTATGGGGTGATTTGGAATTAAAAGCTGTTAAACAATTTCATTTAACTTCAATATTAAGAGCTCCATTACCTTTACAGCTCTCTAAAATTCCAAATTTATATCTTCACCCGTTTATTAAACAATCCCGACCGATTTGGGTTCAGTTTCGTAATTTTTTAAAATTTGAAACAATTTAGTTGTCCAGTTTTTTTGTATCGAAACATTTCATTTAAACCTTCAACAACTGTCCCCATTTTTCTCCTATGGAAAAATAAAGGGATCCATTCTTTTACAGATTTATTTTGTGATGGTCGATTGATGACCTTTGAAGAGTTAATTAACAAATTTTCTCTCACTCATACACATTTTTTGCAATATGTTCAGATTCGACATTTTTACAACAATGTTTACCTAAGTTTCCATATTTACAAGAATCTGATTTGTTCGATACCATTTTGAAATTGAATCCCTTCGAGAAAGTTTCCATTAGCAGAATGTATAACTTATTTTTGTTACAAAAAGCGAACCTATCACTAAAGATTAAACAAGATTGGGAGAGAGAACTTAATATGGCCTTTGTTAATGAAGATTGGCTTCGAGTTTTGAAAAACGGAAATTCTTCTTCTATATGTGCCAATTCAATTTAAAATTGTTCACCGTTATTATTTAACAATAATTATTTATATTATTAACTATCTAAAATATTTCTAGTATTGACAAATGCTGTGATATATATAAAACTGAAGTTGCTACATTGTCACATATGTTCTGGTCATGTGCATCATTAAAATCGTTTTGGAAGTCTTTATTTTCAACAAGTTCTAAAGCTCTGAAAATTAATTTACTACCTAATAGGTTGACTGTTCTATTTGGAATAGCTCCACATCAGATTCAGGGTATTTCATCTTCAGATCAACAAGTAATTGCATTTGTTACGCTACTGACAAGAAGGGCTATTTTATTAAAATGGAAAGATTTTTCTTCCCCTACATTAATTGAATGGTTTTCTCAAGGAATGTTATGTCTTAGTTTGAAAAAATTAGAAGTAGAACTTCTGATCCTCGATTCGATTTTGAGAGAAGATGGGGTTCTTTGCTAAATATTATCATTTAATTTGAATTATGCTATATGGTTTCCTTCCAATTTAATTTTTTTATAAATATGAAATGGCGGTTGATGATTCTATTTTTATATTTAGATGATGGTTAAACGTATTGCTCCGGGGGGTTGATTCTTAATGGTTTTTTCCCCTTTTTTGTAGTTAGTGGGTTTCTCCCCCTAGTTAGATGGGGTTCCTTTTTCCTATATATATTTTCCATATTCATATTTTACGATTATTTTTTTCTTCAGCTTTATTAATTTTATACATATTAATCTATTGAAGTCTTGTTTCATTCTATAGCTGTAGATTATGTACTAGTAAAAAAGATTCTAAAAATAAAAATGACAAAACAACAATGTAACAAAGCATTATAGCTGCAGAGAAAGTGCAGTGCAGATAGACATATGGTGCAGGGTCACGTCGAGTTACATTGTGAGGTCGAGTCCATTTTATCATTCATTTGGCTTATAACCACAGACAGGAAGCCGTCCTTGAGCCGGGTGTTACGCGCTTTAAGGCTTTTGTATCTCTTCCCCGATGGGGGAGCGGGTTTGCAGCAAGAATGTGCAGGTTGTGAGGATCTTTGAGTACATGGCCTGCTTTTCCGAGGCAGGGGAAGTGTAGGAAGAGTCCATGGAGGGGAGGCTTGTTTCTCTGATGTTCTCTGCAGTTCCTTGCAGTCATGGGCAGAGCTGTAGCCATACGAAGGCGTGACGTATCGACAAGAAGCTCAGAGACCTCGGCCTTCATCCTCCCTTGTGTAGCTGGATACTGGACTTCCTGTGAGATAGCCGGCAAGTGGTAAGTATGGGCTCGCGCACCTCTCTATCTCTCTCTGACCCTCAGCACACATACCCCACAGGGTTGGCTTCTTGCCCCTTACTTTACTCTGTGCACCCATGACTTGTGTCGCCACCCACAGCTCCAATCTGCTAATTCAATTTGCAGACGACACTACACTGACTGTCCTAATCTCAAATAATAACGAGGCAGCCGACAGAGAAGAAGTCATCACCCCGACACAGTGGTGTCAAGAAAACAACCTCTCCCTCATTGTGACAAAAACACAGGAGCTGGTTGTGGATTACAGGAGGAATGGAGACAGGTATCAAATTCAACATTTCCAAGTCTGTTGTTGACACAAAATGCACATTTTAATATTGATCATGACAAAATGTATTTTATATATCGTTAATGACTTAAAACATATTTACAGATTGTGACTGACAGAGAATCGAATAACTTGTGTTCCGTGTGTTATCTGAATGTACTTGCCTGTGATGCTGCCACAAGTCAGTGTTTCTCTGTACCTGTCCCTTCCCGTACTTGGGCACTTGGCAATAAATTCAACAGGACCTGAGAAATCTCAGTGAGATTTGATTAGTGATGATCATCTTGGCAGCTCGGTAGGTCGAATGTATGAGACAGTACACTGTTAAATGCAAAACCCTGAACAGTGTCGATGATCAGAGGAATCTCAGACTCCAAGGAGGCGGGACTATGACGTCAGTCACAGGCTGACAGCGCTGACTGTGGACTGAACCACAAGAGAGAGAGAGAGCGATCTGCAGACAGGCAGTCGGCCAGTCTAAAGAGACAGAGAGAGACTGGAAAAGCTGATAGCTTCAGTTAGTCGCAGCTGAGGCTTGGAACTCTCCTATGCCCACAAGAGTGGGTTGATCATCGGTACACGGAACCACAACGAACGTGTGTGGCTGTCACTTCGTATAATCCATAGGTGTGAGTTTTGGAATATCTTGTGTTAACCCTTGCCTGGGTATGTTGTGTGGTAACCCCTGGAAGACGGTATTCCTGTGACAGGTCCACTTTCGCTGATAACTCGTATGTGGACAGATTCAACGGATAAGAAAGTCGTCGGCGGTTATTTTGTAGTAACGGCCTTTTCTCTACGTTTCACCCTGGATTACAAATATCTCTCTCCCATCATTTATTCCGTGGATTACTGAACTTTCCTACTTTACCATCTCAAGACTCTAAGCTTTGTTCCCTCACGCTCGATAGTTTGGGAATTATATTTACACATATATACACATAACACTGTTAACTTTCCTTTATTTCATTAAGCTACTATAAGTAGATACTAATAAAGAGAATGGTTTTAACATCAAAACCAGACTCCAGTGCGAACTCCATTGCTGCTGGTTCGTTTCTAAAACGTTACAGTTCGTAACACAGTTTTATAAAACTAGTTAGACCACATCTGGAGTGTTTCATACAGTTCTGGTCGCCCCCATTCTCGGAAGGATGTCGGGGCTTTGCAGAGGGCGCAGAAGAGGTTTACCAGGACACTGCCTGGATTAGAGGGCATGAGCTATAACGAGAGGCTGGACAAACGTGTGTTGTTTTCTTCAGAGCGGCGCAGGCTGGGGTGAGACTGGATGGACGTTTATAAGATTACGAGAGGAATAGATAGAGTGGACAAACGATATATTTTTCCTGGGGGTTGAAATGTCTAATACATTTAAGGTGAGAGGTGATGTGAGCGGCAAGTTTGCTTCTTTCCACAGACTAATGAGTAGCTGGAGAGTCTGCCTGGGTGGGAAGGGGGTGTCGCCAATCCTGACACGTGATCCCGTTTGCCCCTCCCATTTAACCGCAAATGGGCAGCATCTGCGTGTCTGTTTCCGAGGCCCCGCCTCCCGATGATGTAACAGTCTCCGCGCATGTTCAGAGTCTCCGGGTGGACGGTGTTATCCTCTTCGCTCAAAGCTGAAGTGGGTCGGCTGTGTGTTCAGGAAAGACTTTCGTCTCTTCCGTCGGGATCACTGTCTGCGGGCCGAAGATATCACTTTCCCATCGGTGAGTATTGACACCGATCCCGAGCGGGGAGATCCGATGTTGGCCGTGAGCCCCGAACTGAGGGCCAGGAATTCATTTGTTTCCAAACTATCTGGGCTCGTCAGAAATGTGTCGACTTCACTTAATCTGCATTGAACGATCCAAACCAGGAGCCCAGGCCGTCTGTTTCCACAGAATTGAAATGGTAGTCCCGCCGACAGGTCACGTGAGGCTGTGTGCCGCAGAAACGCCCCGCCCTCCGCTTTGTGACGCCAGATCACGTGGTGTGATTTTGCCCACTGAGTGCCATCAACTTCCCCGAACTCGCCTCCATTCCTGAGGCTCCTCACATTTGTCCTGGAGCTTTATGGCTGTTGTGTCTTCTCCCGGACTGGGGTGGGTGAGAAAGGAGAACGTCCCAGGTTGTGGCGATCTTTGATTTCACTGCCTGCTTTACCGAGGGACTGGGAAGTCTAGGGGGAGAATGGTTCGAGCCTCAGCTCCACGCAGCCTGTTGTGTCCTTCAGCAAGGTATTTAGCCACACATTACTCCTGCACGTTCATAGCCCAGCGACGGCGGCCGGTCCAGTATGTACAAGAGAGGATCCGTAAACAAATTTCCTGAAATAGACCTGTTTTAACCTGGAAATGGAGTGATAGTATAACAGTAACGGAAGTGCAACTTTTCCCTGTAAATTATCCTGGAACCGATTTGACTCTTATTCCTGGGAATGTGTACAGTGCAGTTGTTGCTAACAAGGTTTACAAGAATAATCTCAGGAATGATCGGCGTCATGTATGAGGAGCATTTGATGGTTCTGGACCTGTGCTCAATGGAGTTCAGAGGGACGGTGGGGGTGGTGGAGGGATGTATGGTTAAGGAAACCTACCAAATGCTGAAAAGCCTGGATACAGTGGACATGGAGTGGATGTTTCTATTAGACAGAGAGTCTGTGATCTGACAGCACGGTCTCAGAATAAAGTTGCTTCCCTTTAAAACTGAGATGAACATTTTTTTTGGCCAAAAGATGTCTGATATCAATGGCTTAACGACATTATGGCCTGCTTGGACCTCGAAAAAAATTCATTATTCAGTTCTTAATTCGGATCTAAAGTTCCATAAGTTCTGGGGACCTTTTATCGAGTACTTTCATAACCTTCCTCTTGACTAGGGTTTTTTTTTCTTTTTTTTTCTTCTTTTCGGTCCCTTGCTTTCAGCTCCCTCATTTTTTTTCTGTTAGCAGGCATTATTATCCTCTGTTGCCAAGTGTATTCACAGTCTGGGAGTTTGACTGTCCGGACTTATACTCTTTATACTGTGTGGTGGTTGGTCTGGTGTTGTTGTTGTTTTTTCCTTGTGTTGTGGGGCTTGGGGAGGACACTAAGCTCACTTGTCTTTAATTTAGGTGCTTTTTTGTTAAAGTCTCTTCCTTTGTAGCATATTGTTATTGTATGCTTAATCTTGCACTGTATTAATGCTCCTCATTGGGATTTGGGGTTTTTAATTTTGTAAAATGTTTTGAAAAACTAATAAAAAAAATTTTTAAAACAGATGTCTGATATGTGGAATTTGTTGCCACAGAATTTGTTTCAGGCTGCCATTTGGGTATATTTGTGAAGATTAATATCCTGATGATTGCTGAGCAGCTTCAGGGTTACAGGAGGAAGGCAGGAATATGATGTTGGAATAAAAATCAGCCCTGGTTGAGTGGTTGAGTGGTGGGCAGACCAGATGGATAGAATCACATAATTCTGTTCCTGACTGAATGATGGCTCCTTCTTATCCCATATCGTTTTGTGACATGTGAGGGACAATAAAATATTGTTTACTGAGGTCATTACATCTGCCTTCAGTGTTTAAATTTCAGTGAGTTTTGTTCTTAGTAACATTAAGCAGAAATGTTTGGTTCTCCTTTTCATTGTTAATGTGCTTCATTATCTCTCTGGTTAAAGTTAGACCTGCACTGAGAGGTTTATTGGAAGAAAAACCCCAACTGGAGGCAAAGCACGACTGAAGACGAGTGAACAGCTACAAGTGAACCAGCCCGAGGATTGAGAGCATCAACTGGAGAGAACCCATCTGACTCGAAGATTCCAGTGAGTCAGTCAGGAGAAAGTTTGGTGAGTCTCATTTACTCAAACACTGGTCCTTTAGACATTACATACCTGTACAAAGGAAGGTAGGAAATAGTTGGGAGTGAGACTGAATGTGCCCAGAAGAACCAGTTATGCCAGTACCAGTCAGACACAGTTGTGAAGAAGCCCCCCCCCCCCCCCCCCAATATTCCCTTTAAACTTTTTGTCCTTCACCCTTAACCCATGTTCTCTGGGTTTTTTTTTTCTCTCCCCTAGCCTCAGTGGAAAAAGCCTGCTTGCATTCACTCTGTCTATACCCATCATAATTTTATATACCTATATCAAGTCTCCCCTCATTCTTCTACACTCCTAAGAATGAAGTTCTAACCTATTCCACCTTTCTCTGTAACTCAGTTTCTTAAGTCCCGGCAACATCCTTGTAAACCTTCTCTGCACTCTTTCAACCTTATTAATATCCTTCCTGTAATTTGGTGACCAAAACTGCACACAATACTCCAAATTTGGCCTCACTAATACCTTATACAACCTCACCATAACATTCCAACAATACTTTGATTTATAAAGGCCAATGAACCCAAAGCTCTCTTTACTACCCTATCTACCTGTGATGCCACTTTTAGGGAATTTTCTATCAGTATTCCTGGATCCCTCTGTTCTAGTGCACTCCTCAGTGCCCTGCCATTTACCTTGTATGTTCTACCTTGGTTTTTCCTTCTGAAGTGCAACACCTCACACTTGTCTGTATTAAACTACATCTCCCATTTTTCAGCCCATTTTTCCAGCTGGTCCAGATCCCTCTGCAAGCTTTGAAAACCTTCCTCACTGTCCACTACACCTCCAATCTTTGTATCATCAACAAATTTGCAGATCCAATTTATCAAATTATCATCCAGATCATTGATATAGATGACAAATAACAATGGACCCAGCACTAATCCCTGTGGCACACCACTAGTCACAGTCCTCCACTCAGAGAAGCAATCGTCCACTACCACTCTCTGACTTCTCCCATTCTCAATTCCCAATCAAATTTACTACCTCACCATGTATACCTAGTGACTGAATCTTCCTAACTAACCTCCCATGCGGGACCTTGTCAAAGGCCTTACTGAAGTCCACTACATCCACTGCCTTGCCTTCATCAACTTTCCTTGTAACCTCCTCGAAACTCTCTTAATGTATTTGTTAAACATGGCACAAAGCCATGTTGACTCTCCGTAATAAGTCCCTGTCTGTCTAAATAATTGTCGATCCCATCTCTTAGTACTCCTTCCAATAATTTACCCATGACCGACATCAAACTTGCCAGCCTATAATTTCCCAGATTACTTTTAGAGCCTGCTTTAAACAACAGAACAACATGAGCTATCCTCCAAATCTCTGGCACCTCACCTGTAGATAACGACTTTTAAATATATCTGCCAGGGCCCCTGCAATTTCAACACTAGTCTCCTTCAAGGTCCGAGGGAATATCCTGTCAGGTCCTGTAGAATTATCTACTCACCTCAAAATAGCAAGCACCTCCTCCTCTTCTATTTGTATAGGTTCCATGATCTCAATACTTGTTTGCCTTATTTCCATTGACTCCATGCCAGTTTCCTTAGTAAATTCAGACACAAAAAAAACCATTTAACATCTCCCCAATTTCTTTTGGTTCCATACATAGCCGACCGCTCTGATCTTCAAGAGGACCAATTTTATCCCTTAACTATCCTTTTGCTATTAATATACCTGTGGAAGCTCTTACTATCCTTCACCTTGACTGCCAACGCTACCTCATGTCTTCTTTCAGCCCTCCTGATTTCTTCCTTAAGTATTTGTTTGCACTTTTTATACTCCTCAAGTACCTTCTTTGCTCCCTGTTTCTTATACATGTCATACATCTCTCTCTTCTTTATCAGAGTTCCAATATCCATCGAGAACCAAGGTTCCTTATTCTTATTCACTTTGCCTTTAATCCTGAGACTTTGTCCCCAGGGTGTCCTCATGGGCCGTCCGGAAATGATTTCAGCTGGTGACAGCCCTGTTTTCCCCTGTGGGGTAACCCTCATGTGGAATCTGGCTAATGGTCAGACCTTCAACCAAGTGAGTCCAGTCTCCGCTGTTAGTCTGGCCAGTTTACTCTTCAGAGTGCCATTGGCTCTTTCCACTCTGCCAGCGGCCCATGGGTGGTGTACACAGTGGAATTGTTGCTTGATAGCTAGTTTGTTACATACCCCTTCATTTACTTTCACCATAAAGTGTGAGCCAATGTTGAACTCAGCATCTCTGGCTTGTAACTAAGAATTATTTCCCTTTATAATACCTTCACAACTGTCACAGCAGTATTAATGGTAGTTGGAATAGCTTCAATCCATCTACTAAACACATCTATAATAACTAAGCAGTATCTATAGCAATGTACTCTAGGCAATTCGATAAAATCAACTTGTAGACACGAAAAAGATCCACCTGTCAAGGGAGTCGTACCCGGTGTGCAGGGTACAGGATACCAACCATTCCCTCCTTTCCCAGGTGTGTACAATTATGTATATAATCAACCAATATTGGTAAAAGCTGTGTAGGAACCCAAACCTGTCCCGCTGGGGTGATCCAAAAACCTAGGTCAGGGTCTTTCTGGCACCCCCATCTGGGACCACAGTTTGTGCTCCTCCTCAGAGGCGTCCCCCTGAAAATTACGTACCTCCCACATGTCCTGCAAACCCGTTCTGCTTTAGTCATGGAGGGTTGCTTGACGGGAACGCGAGGAGGCTACAACTACTGAGGATTGTGCCGCACTTTTCACTGTCTGATCTGCTAGAGCATTGTGTTTAGTGACACAGTCGGACATGCGTGTGTGGCAGCACATTTAATAACAGCCAGAACTCGAGGTAGCTGTAGAGTGGTGAGTAAGTTGTTTACAAAGGTGGCATTACTAATGGGGTGGCCAGAGGAAGTCAGGAATCCCCATGTTCCCAGAGAGCCCCGTAGTCATGTACAATTCCAAATGCATAACGGGAGTCTGTGTAAACGTTCCCACTTTAGTCTGTTGCTGGTATACAGGCACGAGTCAGAGCAAACAGCTCAGCCTTCTGGGCGGAGACAGCCACTTCAAAAGAGGCCTGTTCAATTACTTCACTGCCCAACACTATCGCATAGTCAGAATATCGTTTTCCTGCTCGATCCACAAAAGAGTTTCCATCCTCATAAAACGTTGCCTCAGGCTAGAGGGGGTATTGCAGAATGGATGGGAGAGTCTGTCCTTCTTTCACAGTGATCCGGACGGGCTAGAGGGGGTATTGCAGAATGGATGGGAGAGTCTGTCCTTCTTTCACAGTGATCCGGACGGTCTAGAGGGGGTATTGCAGAATGGATGGGAGAGTCTGTCCTTCTTTCACAGTGATCCGGACAGGCTAGAGGGTGTTTTGCAGAATGGATTGGAGAGTCTGTCCTTCTTTCACAGTGATCCGGACGGTCTAGAGGGGGTATTGCAGAATGGATGGGAGAGTCTGTCCTTCTTTCACAGTGATCCGGACGGGCTAGAGGGTGTTTTGCAGAATGGATTGGAGAGTCTGTCCTTCTTTCACAGTGATCCGGACAGGCTAGAGGGGGTATTGCAGAATGGATGGGAGAGTCTGTCCTTCTTTCACAGTGATCCGGACGGTCTAGAGGGGGTATTGCAGAATGGATGGGAGAGTCTGTCCTTCTTTCACAGTGATCCGGACGGGCTAGAGGGTGTTTTGCAGAATGGATTGGAGAGTCTGTCCTTCTTTCACAGTGATCCGGACAGGCTAGAGGGGGTATTGCAGAATGGATGGGAGAGTCTGTCCTTCTTTCACTGTGATCCGGACAGGCTAGAGGGGGTATTGCAGAATGGATTGG
The DNA here is from genome assembly GCF_048418815.1 of Hemitrygon akajei. Lineage (NCBI taxonomy): Eukaryota > Metazoa > Chordata > Chondrichthyes > Myliobatiformes > Dasyatidae > Hemitrygon > Hemitrygon akajei. Next base: position 8,453,494 of record NW_027331931.1, read on the forward strand.
AGAGTCTGTCTTACTTTCACTGTGATCCGGACAGGAGGGCTGACTTCATGGACTGAAATTGCCCAGAGATGGGGTACAACGTCTTGGGTTCGGTCACTATTAAAAGAATGTCTTACCAGATGTCTCGATTTCACCTGAGACTCCTTCCAGTATCGGAGTTGGCCCGCGGCAAAGTCTTGCCAGTCTCCCTCGGTGCTGGAGGCCTGTTTCGTCAGGGTGTAGGCAAGGAGCCCTAGGCTCTTTGGCTTGAACCCAGGGCAAACCCTGAAGGTGGTATGGGGAACCACCAATCCTGTCTGTCACCAAAAGAAATCTGGAACTTCAGTAAGAAATGCAATGCTGTCTCTTCCTTTAACCTCTCCAATCACCATGACTGGGAATTTCTGCCCCTCGAGGGGTGCATAATATTAGCTTTCCTCAGTTGAGCACCACGTAGGGTCATAACACAGAGACACATGAGAGCTGGCCACTGGCAGAAGGGGTTCAAATGTACTGGAGTCCAGATAAAGTGCCCACCACTGGGTGGTCAGGGGAAGCTATCAGTTGTTCGCAGTTCCAGCATGATATCCTTGTCCGTGCATAGAATCTCGACTTCCAACGGACAGAGCAAGTCTCTCCCTACGAGATTACACCCCCGTCTGGTGGTGACTGTAAATGAAACCTCACACTGGTTCCCCTGTAATTCCACCTGCGGTGGCTGGGTACGTGAATACGTACGTTCCGTGCCTTCGAAGCCTGACAGAGTGATTGTAGCGTCTGATAGCTGGAATCCCTTTACCGATACTATTTCCTGATCGAGAGTGTTGTGGTTGCCCTCATATCAGTCATAAATGGAACTGGATTTCCAGCAACTTGCAATATTACATTGGGCTCTTCCTGAGGGTTGGCACTCATGGTTGGCACTCACTCTTCTTGTCAGTTTCTAAACGGGTTGTTGTTCCCATTTCTGTTCCTCAGATATAGCCCGCTCGCGTCCTTCTTCCCACTGAGCATATTCACCTTTAATATTAGTTCCCTTCAGGGTTGATCGAGATTCGAAAGTTGGGTCCTAATGATATGTCAAAGCTCGTCGCATTCGATTTCGGTCATTGTCTGGCCGATCCGTATTATTTGTTTTAATCATGTTGGCTAACTTAGTTGGTAAGCATTGGAGCAGTAAGGCATTGAACTGGGGGGACAGATTCCCATCATTAAAGGCTTGGTCTCCTGCGAAGGTGCCGTAGCAGGCCACAAATCACTCCCAATAGTCTGGTCCCGATTCCCCAGGCTTAGGTTTGCATTTAGGTACTTTAGTGATGTTTACAGGTTGCTGGAGAGCCCTTTCCAAGGCTTGAATAATCTGGTCTGTCTGTTCATTCTGGTTATGGTTTCCCACCTGTAACTCCTGATAGGTTTGGTATCTCAATTCTGCCTTCCATTTCCGCCCCTCCTCAGCTGAGAGAATCATGCAGCAGAGACCGAATAAATCTTGCGGAGTCACATTAAACATTTGTGTAGTACTGTGGACACACTGAGCAAACTGTGCTGGTTTCTCTTTTCTATCTGGGGCCTGATTCATGATCACTATCATTTCTTGAGGCTTCCAGGGAGCATACACAGGAATCACTGAAGGGCTGTCCCTCCTCCTAGTCCTAGGGGGAGCGTTTGCTACTGCTATTCAGGAGGATTGAAACTAATGTGGCAGGGGGATGGGAACAAGTGCAGAGAGACAGAGGGGGTGCAAAATGAGGGCAGAAGGAAAAAGTAGTAAGGAGAAAAGTAAAAGTGGCAGGCAGGCAAATCCAGGGCAAAAATCAAAAAGGGCCACTTTTCAACATAATTGTATCAGGGCTAAGAGTGGTGTAAAAACAAGCCTGAAGGCTTTGTGTGTCAATGTAAGGAGCATTCGTAATAAGGTGGATGAATTGAATGTGCAGATAGTTATTAATGAATATGATATAGTTGGAATCACAGAGACATGGCTCCAGGGTGACCAAGGATAGGAGCTCAATATCCAGGGATATTCAATATTCAGGAGGGATAGACAGGAAAGAAAAGGAGGTGGGATAGCGTTGCTGGTTAGAGAAGAGATTAACGCAATAGAAAGGAAGGACATTAGCCTGGAGGATGTGGAATCGATATGGGTAGAGCTGCGTAACACTAAGGGGCATAAAACACTGGTGGGATTTGTGCACAGGCCACCTAACAGTAGTAGTGAAGTTGGGGATGGCATTAAACAGGAAATTAGAAATGCGTGCAAAAAAGGAACAGCAGTTATAATGGGTGACTTCAATCTACATATAGATTGGGTGAACCAAATTGGTAAGGGTGCTGAGGAAGAGGATTTCTTAGAATGGTTTTCTGAACCAACATGCCAAGGAACCTACTAGAGAGCAGGCCATTCTAGACTGGGTATTGAGAAACGAGGAAGGGTTAGTTAGCAATCATGTCATGCGAGGGCCCCTTGGGTAAGAGTGACCATAATATGGTGGAATTCTTAAGTAGATGGAGAGTGACATAGTTAATTCAGAACCAAATGTTCTGAACTTACAGAAGGGCAACTTTGAAGAAATGAGACGTGAATTAGCTAAGATTGATATTTAAAGGGTTGACAGTGGATAGAAACATAGAAAATAGGTGCAGGAGTAGGCCATTCAGACTTTGGAGCCTGCACCGCCATTCAGTATGATCATGGCTGATCATCCAACTCAGAACCCTGTACCTGCTTTCTCTCCATACCCCCTGATCCCTTTTGCCACAAGGGCCATATCTAACTCCCTCTTAATTATAGCCAATGAACTGGCCTCAACTGTTTCCTGTGGCAGAGAATTCCACAGATTCTCCACTCTCTGTGTGAAGAAGTTTTTCCTCATCTCACTCCTAAAAGTCTTCCCCTTTATCCTTAAACTGTGACCCCTCGTTCTGGACTTCTCCACCATCGGAAACAATCTTCCTGCATCTAGCCTGTCCAATCCCTTTAGAATTGTATACGTTTCAATAAGATCCTCCATCAATCTTCTAAATTCCAGTGAGTATAAACCTAGTCGATCCAGTCTTCCTTCATATGAAAGTCCTGCCATCCCAGGAATCAATCTGGTGAACCTTCTTTGTACTCCCTCTGTGGCAAGAATGTCTTTCCTCAGATTAGGGGACCAAAACTGCACACTAGGTGCAGTCTCACCAAGGCCTTGTACAACTGCAGTAGAACCTCCCTGCTCCTGTACTCAAATCCTTTTGCTATGAATGCCAGCATACCTTTCACCTTTTTCACCGCCTGCTGTACCTGCATGCCCACCTTCAATGACTGGTGTACAATGACACCCAGGTCTCGTTGCACCTCCCCTTTTCCTAATCGGCCACCGTTCAGATAATAATCTGTTTTCCTGTTCTTGCAACCAAAATGGATAACCTCATATTTATCCACATTAAATTGCATCTGCCATGAATTTGCCCACTCACCTAACCTATCCAAGTCACCCTGCATCCTCTTAGCATCCTCACAGCTAACACCACCGCCCAGCGTCGTGTCATCCGCAAACTTGAAGATGCTGCATTTAATTTCTTCATCTAAATCATTAATATATATTGTAAACAACTGGGGTCCCAGCACTGAGCCTTGCACTGCCTGCCATTCTGAAAAGGTCCCGTTTACTCCCATTCTTTGCTTCCTCTCTGCCAACCAATTCTCTATCCTCATCAATACCATACCCCCAATACCGTGTGCTTTAAGTTTACACACTAATCTCCTGTGTGGGAACTTGTCAAAAGCCTTTTGAAAATCTAAATATACCACATCTACTGGCTCTCCCCTATCCACTCTACTAGTTACATCTTCAAAAAATTCTATAAGATTCGTCAGACATGATTTTCCTTTCACAAATCCATGCTGACTTTGTCCGATGATTTCACCTCTTTCCAAATGTGCTGTAATCACATCTTTGATAACCGACTCCAGCATTTTCCCCACCACTGATGTGAGACTAATCGGTCTATAATTCCACGGTTTCTCTCTCCCTCCTTTTTTTAAAAAGTGGGGTTACATTAGCCAACCTCCAATCCTCAGGAACTAATCCAGAATCTAAGGAGTTTTGAAAAATTATCACTAATGCATCCACTATTTCTTGGGCTACTCTGGGATGCAGACCATCAGGCCCTGGGGATTTATCTGCCTTTAATCCCTTCAATTTACCTAACACCACTTCCCTACTAACATGTATTACCCTCTGTTCCTCCATCTCACTAGACCCTCGGTCCCTTACTATTCCTGAGGGTTATTTATGTCCTCCTTCATGAAGACAGAACCAAAGTAGGTATTCAGTTTGGTCTGCCATGTCTTTGTTCCCTATGATCAATTCACCTGTTTCTGACTTAAAGGTCCTTACATTTGTCTTGACCAATCTTTTTCTTTTCACTTACCTATAAAAGCTTTTACAGTAGTTTTTATGTTCCCTGCCAGCTTTCTCTCATAATCTTTTTTCCCTTTCCTAATTAAGTCCTTTGTCCTCCTCTGCTGGACTCTGAATTTCTCCTAGTCCTCAGATGCGCCGCATTTTTTTGCTAATTTATATGTTTCTTCTTTGGACTTGATACTATCCCTTGTCAGCCATGGGTGCGCTACCTTCCCTGGTTTATTCTTTTGCTAAACTGGGATGAACAATTGTTGTAGTTCATCCATGCAATCTTTAAATGCTTGCCATTGCATATCCACCGTCAACCCTTTAAGTATCATTTGCCAGTCTATCTTAGCTAATTCACGTCTCATACCTTCAAAGTTACCCTTCTTTAAGTTCAGAACCGTTGTTTCTGAATTAACTACTGTAGATTTCGCACTACAGAGCGCACCTGATTAAAAGCCGCTGGCTCTAATTTTAGAAATAAAATCAATTTTGTACTTGTACAAGCCGCACCGGATTTTAGGCCGCACCGGATTTTCGGCCGCAGGTGTCCCACGTTGTAATATGAGATATTTACACAGAAAGATATTACACGTGAGGATTTTTTAACTTTTAATTAAATCCATATGGTAACATAAGCAAATACATATTGCAAATGCTTTTTCTCGAACCGTGCTTGTAACGCGGCTACTTTTAAATATACGTTGCGTATACTTTTTACTGAACAACATTCCAATATCTCCTAACGACTGGTAAAAAATATATATACTGCAGCCTACCAGGAAAAGTTATTGATCGCCTTTAACTTAAAAGCAGCGTTTTGACTCCGCCGCTCTGCCGCTCGCCCCCCGCCTTCCCGTTTATCGCAAACCGGTATTTTTCCCACAAGACGCGGCGAAACCGGGTGTGACGTCATAGCATCCCGCGATATAGTACAGAAAACAAATATAGTTAAAACACTTCTAACTTTAACTAACAAATGAATTACTAAGCGAAAATATTATAAACTAAATAACTGCCATAAAGGCAGCACAATGCTTTTCTTCGAGTGTTTTCCATGTTGATGAGGGTGAGTACAAATGACTGATTTACAATAATTTAATTGTGAAAGTGTGCTTGATTTATCGTACAATTTCATTGGACCTCTGTGAACTACTCATCAATTTTATTGGTCTACTGTTACGAGGCAAAATGTTTTTGGCGGCATGAAAAAAAATCATGCATTAGCCGCACCGTAGTAAAGGCCGCAGTGTTCAAAGCTGTTCAAAATGTGGGAAAAAAGTAGCGGCTTATAATCCGACATCTACGGTATGTTTCTCTCCATCTTAATGAAGTATTCCACCATATTATGGTCACTCTTACCCAAGGGGCCTCGCACGACAAGATTGCTAATTAACCCTTCCTCTTTGCTCAATACCCAATATAGAATGGCCTTCTCTCTAGTTGGTTCCTCAACATTCATATGCAATGGCAATCAAGTCCAAAGAAGTTTTTATGTTCCCTGCCAGCTGTCTCTCATAATCTTTTTTCCCTTTCCTAATTAATCCCATTATCCTCCTCTGCTAGACACTGAATTTCCTCCAGTCCTCAGGTGTGCCACTTTTTCTGGCTAATTTATATGTTTCTTCTTTGGACTTGATACTATCCCTAATTTCCCTTGTCAGACACTACCTTCCTTGGTTTATTCTTTTGCCAAACTGGGGTGAACACTTGTTGTAGTTCATCCATGCAATCTTTAAATGCTTGCCATTGCATAGGAATGCTGAGGGACCAACCAGAGAGCAGGCCATTCTACATTGGGTATTGAGCAATGAGGAAGGGTTAGTTAGCAATCTTGTCATGCGAGGCCCCTTGGGTAAGAGTGACCATAATATGGTGGAATTCTTCATTAAGATGGAGAGTGACATAGTTAATTCAGAAACAAAGGTTCTGAACTTAAAGAAGGGTAACTTTGAAGGTATAAGATGTGAATTAGCTAAGATAGACTGGCAAATGATAGTTAAAGGGTTGACGGTGGATATGCAATGGCAAGCACTTAAAGATCACATGGATGAACTACAACAATTGTTCATCCCAGTTTGGAAAAGAATAAACCAGGGAAGGTAGTGCACCCGTGGGAAATTAGGGATAGTATCAAGTCCAAAGAAGAAACATATAAATTAGCAAAAAAAAAAAGCGGCACACCTGAGGACTGGGAGAAATTCAGAGACCAGCAGAGGAGGACAAAGGGCTTAATTAGGAAAGGGAAAAAAGATTATGAGAGAAAGCTGAGTGTCCTATGGACTCGGACCCCAAGATCCCTCTGATCCTCCACACTGCCAAGAGTCTTATTATTAATACTATATTCTGCCATCATATTTGATCTACCAAAATGAACCACCTCACACTTATCTGGGTTGAACTCCATCTGCCACTTCTCAGCCCAGTTTTGCATCCTATCAATGTCCCGTTGTAACCTCTGACAGCCCTCCACACTATCCACAGCACCTCCAACCTTTGTGTCATCAGCAAACTTTCTAACCTGTCCCTGCACTTCCTTATCCGGGTCATTTATAAAAATCATGAAGAGTAAGGGTCCCAGAACAGATCCCTGAGGCACACCACTGGTCACCAACCTCCATGCAGAATATGACCCATCTACAACCACTCTTTGCCTTCTGTGGGCAAGCCAGTTCTGGATCCATAAAGCAATGTCCCCTTGGATCCCATGCCTCCTTACTTTCTCAATAAGCCTTGCATGGGTTACCTTATCAAATGCCTTGCTGAAATCCATATACACTACATCTACTGTTCTTCCTTCATCAATGTGTTTAGTAACATCCTAAAAAAATTCAATCAGGCTTGTAAGGTACGACCTGCCCTTGACAAAGCCATGCTGACTACTCCTAATCATATTATACCCTTCCAAATATTCATAAATCCTGTCTCTCAGGATCTTCTCCATCAACTTACCAACCACTGAAGTAAGACTCATTTAAAGATTGCATGGATGAACTAGGATCGACTAGGCTTATACTCACTGGAATTTAGAAGATTGAGGGGGTATCTTATTGAAACGTATAAAATTCTAAAGGGATTGGACAGGCTAGATGCAGGAAGATTGTTTCCGATGTTGGGGGAGTCCATAACGAGGGGTCACAGTTTAAGGATAAAGGGGAAGCCTTTTAGGGCCAAGATGAGGAAAAACTTCTTCACACTGAGAGTGGTGAATCTGTGGAATTCTCTGCTACAGGAAACAGTTGAGGCCAGTTCATTGGCTATATTTAAGAGGGAGTTAGATATGGCCCTTGTGGCTAAAGGGATCAGGGGTATGGAGAGAAAGCAGGTACAAGGTTCTGAGTTGGATGATCAGCCATGATCATACTGAATGGCGGTGCAGGCTTGAATGGACTAATGGCCTACTCCTGCACCTATTTTCTATGTTTCTATGTGTGGAAAATTAAAATCTCCCACAATCATGTGCTTACTACAAATATCTGCTATCTCCTGACAAATTTGCTCTTTCAGTTCTCACTCCCAATTAGGTGGTTTATAATACACCCCTATAGGTGTTACTATACCTTCCCCATTCCTCAATTCCACCCAAATAGGCTCCCTAAATGAGCCCTGTAATCTATCCTGTCAAAGCACTGCTGTAATATTTTCTCGGACAAGCATTGCAATACCTCCCCCTCTTGCCCTTCTGATTCTATCACACCAGAAGCAACGAAATCCAGGAATATTTAGTTGCCAATCACACCCCTCCTGCAACCATGTTTCACTAATAGATACAACATCATATTTCCAGTTGTCAATCCATACTCTAAGCTCATCCACCTTTCTTACAATGCTCCTAGCATTGAAATAGATGCATTCAAGAAACTTTCCACCTCTTCCTCTCTGTTTATCCCTAATGGTGCAAACAACTTTATTATCTCTTTTTTTTCCTTACCCCCTACATCTACAGTCTGAGTGCTCCTACATCAGGGAGGAAGTTCAAATCATCTCTGTGTTAAATGTTTAACCATCACGGTGACTGAAGGCAGCTGCAGGTTCATGAGGGACTGTTACTGTCAGATTCTGCAGTTCTTGCGGCTGCTCATCACACCCAGGACTGAACCCTGGTCACTGAGCATTGGAGGAGTCTGTTCTGCTGATGTTAGCCTTAAACTAGACTGGCGTTTAATATTGTGGATCTGTGAACGATAAATCAGTTCTGTATCAAATCCCATGTCTCAGGTACTTACTGTCTCTATCACACTCACAATGTACACTAGATTGGCCACTCAGCCCATCTGGTTCCTGCCCATGTTTCTGTTCCATATCAGTATATCAAAATCTCTCCCTGTCGTTCCCCTCTCACTCTCCCTGAGATGACAGGCTGCAACTAGTCACCACTCCGTGGGATAGGAGATTTCCCGTGAATTTCATGGAAACATATAAATGCACAACACATTACAGATGCTTTGTCCCACATTGCCGTGCCGACCATGTATCTTACTCTAGAAGCTGCTTAGAATTACCCTGCCACATAGCCACCCATTTTCCTAAGCTCCATGTACCTATCTGAGAGTCTCTTAAAAGACCCTATTGTATCTGCCTCTACCACCGTCACTGACAGTGCATTCCACACACACACCACTCTTTGCTTAAAAAACTTAGCTCTGACATCTCCTCTGTACCTACTTCCAAGCAGCTTAAACCTATTCCCCCTCATGTTAGCTGCTTCAGCCCTGGGGAAGAAAGCCTCTGGCTATCCACACGACCAATGCCTCTCATCATCTTATACACCTGCATGAATTCCCTGCATGATTTTCTCCAGGGTGAATAAGACGATAAGCTCACTGTGGTTTTGACGTTCTCTCTCTCTCTCCTTGTGTCTGACGTCACAGCCCCGCCTCACTCAGGCACTTAAAGCGACACTCACAGTAAGCGAACCTGCGGTCTCGTAACACAATGCACCTCTAAAGTCTGACAGCAGACTAGCGAGTGAATCTCCGATGGTGCAGAGTCAGAAACCGAAGATTTGCCAGCCTGAGTCAGGGGCTCCAGAGAGAGATGGGGTCCAGAGGAGGAGGACGAATAAGACCAGCCCGATGTGGTTAAAAGTGAAAGATTAGAAGCATTTGGAAACTGGTTGATCGAAAAAAAAGGTGGTTAATTTCTGCAAAACACAGTTGGAAGTCAACAGATCAGGCAGAAATTTTGGAGAGGAATAAATAGACAACGTTTAGGCCGAGCCCCTTCAGCATGTCTAGACTGTGTACTCCGCTGCTTAGTTGCTCTCTGAATTGCAGAGTTCCTCCAGCATTTTGTGTGTGTGCGTCTCTGTATTTCCAGCAACTGCAGAATCTCCTGTGTTTTATATCTGCATTTTACTTTGGCATTAGATACACATTGATATTGAGTATATTGCTTATAGGAGCAGCTTTCCGTGTTAAAACAGCTGCAGATTTTTCTATACCCACGATAAAAAAAATGAGGTATGGACATTGAACCGGTGCTTGCAGAAATGTTTAATGGCACTGTGATTACCCATAGGGCCATGCGTTAAGAATCTCACCGGTGCTGAAGTGCCGATGAAATGCACCAGCGTCAGGCTGAGGACGTCCCTGAGTTTCACGCATGCGCGCAGTACACAGAGGGCTTTGAAAATTTCGGGTGCAGGTAAGAGCGATTCTCCGTGTTTTCATCTTAAACACCGACTTCGGAACAATTCCTGTGAAATCCGGACACAGTGGCCAACAATCCCGGAACAGTCCTGCTCTCATCCCTCTCTCTCAGCCCCACGATCCGTACACGGGCCCCGGGGAGCTTCTGGCTGCTGAGTGAATGGGAACCGATGGATCTCTCAGACAGAGCTGAGCTCCAGCTATCTAAATGCAAGGATTAGGAACTCGGAGAAAGGGAACAAAATCTTTTACATCACCAGTTGAGAAAATCACCTTTGTTCTACCTCCAATCACTAACAAGAGAAAATCTGAAGATGCTGGAAATCCAAGCAACGCACACAAAATGCCGGCAAAATTCAGCATTAGTACTCTTTTCCATTGATGCTGCCTGGCCTGCTGAGTTCCTCCAGCATTTTGTGTCTGTTGCTTGTTCTACCTCCTCTTGTACTGGACCTTTCTACCCATGAGAACATGTTTTGTCCCATTCTCTCTGGGTACTTAATGATATGAAACACCTTTGCCCAGGGAAGCAAGTAGCTTTCACATCACAAATGTGCCAGACTCCAATGAGACAGACTACTACCCTTCCCTTCATATTCATTGGAATTGCCATCACTGAGTTCACCACTGTCAGTCATTGGGGGAGGCTTCAGGGGAGTACAGAAACTGGTGTTACCTGTGTGTATTGTGTTGATGCAAAAGTTGCTGGAGAATTTGCAAGTGGGAAGAAGTGAAGTGATATTTGGAAATCTGACTTCTTAACTTAGCAAGCAAACCACATATTGACAATATGCAAAAACTTTGGTGAGAAAATCCTTCATTACCCATTACAGGCCAGCTACATAGGTTGTGTGAGTGTGCAGATGAACTGGATCGAACCCAGAGATAAAAGTTCCTATTGACTGTGATTTTCCAGATGTGAAAATGAATACCGCTCTATATAAAATTCACTGCACACATTTTGTCACTGGGTAAAAAAAATGCACAGTGCAAGATTTATGTACATATTGGTTATTACAAGTTAGAGAGGGTATTGGAGGGAAGATGGGGGACCTGTAGTGTCCCTGATGCCCTCACTTACAAGAAGTGCATCCAGCTGCAGCTTGTAACCCTGCACTTTAAGGAGTTGGAACTTGAAACGAATTAGGGAATTGATGGTCATTCCAGATACCAGCACTCTGCCCAGTCAGGAGATGATTTCTCTGTCCAACTTGGGTTTAACCTCACTGTAACAGTGTGATACCAAATCAAACCTCGGCATCTCAAGTAATCTCATCTGAAATGTTGTCCTACACCCATTGATGGATTTTGTAAATCTTTTACAGGTTAAAAATGGGAAGGAATTTGTCTCCAGGAAGCTCAAACACGGCATGCCAGTTTTGTTGTCTCTGTCTAGATATTTAAGAAGTGGAACAAGGGATTCCATCGACCAGCCTTCCTGCTCAGACCGTGGGGAGGGATTCACTCGGTCATCTGACCAACTAGCGAGCCCGGCATTTTACACAGGAGAAAGGCCGTTCACCTGCTCAGACAGTGGGAATGGATTCACTCGGTCATCTCAACCGAAGGTACATCAGCAAGTTCGCACTGGACAAGACCATTCACCTGCTTTGTTTGTGAGAAAAGATTCTGCCGGGCATCCCACCTGTGGACACACCAGTCAGATCACTCCGGGCAGAGGCTGGTCATCTGCTGAATTTCGGGTAAGGGACTCTCTCAGTCATCTGACCTAATGGCACACCAGTGTGTTCCCACTGAGGAGAAGCCGTTCACCTGCTCAGTCTGTGGGAAGGGATTCACTCAGTCATCTAATCTTAAGCTACATCAGCGAGTTCACACTGGGGAGAAGCCGTTCACCTGCTCAGACTGTGGGAAGAGTTTCATTCAGTCATCCAAACTACTGGTACACCAGCAAATTCACACTGGGGAGAAGCCGTTCACATGCTCAGTCTGTGGGAAGGGATTCACTCAGTCATCCACCCTACGGAGACATCAGCGAGTTCACACTGGGGAGAGGCCATTCACCTGCTCAGTCTGTGGGAAGAGATTCACTCACTCTTCCACCCTACAGAGGCATCAGCGAGTTCACACTGGGGAGAGGCCGTTCACCTGCTCAGACTGTGGGAAGGGATTCACTCGGTCATCCAGCCTACGGAGTCATCAGCGAGTTCACACTGGGGATAAGCCGTTCACCTGTTCAGTCTGTGGGAAGGGATTCACTCAGTCATCCAACCTACAGAGTCATCAGCGAGTTCACACTGGGGAGAAGCCGTTCACCTGCTCAGTCTGTGGGAAGGGATTCACTCAGTTAGCTAACCTACAGAGACACCAGCAAGTTCACACTGGGGAGAGGCCGTTCACCTGCTCAGTCTGTGGGAAGGGATTCACTCAGTCGTCCCAACTACTGGCACACCAGTCAGTTCACAGTGGGGACTGGCCGTTGTTATGAATCCCTGAGTTTCGTTTGCTGTGGACTGTCATTTTAAGAGAGAGAGATTAAGAAGGTGCATCAGTCTGACTTGCAGCTTGTTTACATCGCTCACAGTTTGTTCAGTTTTAACCGAGGACACAGACACTCAGAGTCAGACGGAGACGAATGCGGAAAAATGGAAGGATCAAAACCAGGGAACTAGTGACCAAGGGTCACTGTTTAGAAGCTTCCTATGCCCACAAAGGTGGGCTAATTATCGATTCATGTACAGCGAATGTGTGGTTGTCACCTTGTTTGATCCATAGGAGTGGATCTGATTTGGGATGTCCTGTGGAGACCACTTATGTGTTGACCCTTGCCTGGCTGTGGTGTGGTAGTTCACTTGAAGACAATACCCCTTGTGACAAGTCACTTTCAGTGATGATTTGTATGTGGATTTGGAATGATGTCGGATAAAATCTACAGCGACTGTTCTCTCATTTTACCACCGTGGAACCTGTGGAATTCTACATATTTGCGTTCTCTCGCCATTTACCCTGGATTACAAATCTCTCTCTCTCATTGCCTATTCTGTAGTTGAACTGAACTTTCATGCTTTACCATCTCAAGACTCCAAGCCTAGTTTCCCCCGAGCTCAATAGTTTGTGAGTTATATTTACACACATTTACAAACTTAACACTGTTAACTTCTGTTTATCTTGTTTAAGTTGCAATATTACAAGTAGATTCTAATAAAGACAGATTTAACATCAAAATCAGACTCCAGGTGTAGTCTATTGCTGCTGGCTTGTTTCTAAAGCATTATGGTTCGTAACAAATTTAGGGCCTGCGTCTGGGATATGAACAAATTTGGGGGCTATTGATCGATGAATTATCGATTTGATTGGGGAAATCGCTTTTGATTTATTTGTGTGTGGAAATCAGCAGCAATGGACATTTATAAATTTCTGGAAGCGTCAACCCCTAAGGCATTAGGAAAAGCCAAAAAGAATGAATTGCTGACTGTTGCTAATGGGCTGAATATTAAGCAGGTAAGGGGGTGTGAAGGACCAGGGCAACCATAAAACTGGGAGAGGAGGTAAAGGTAAAACAATAGGGGTTTTATTATAAAATATAGGCATCCACCCCCTTTTTCAGAGACTGGGATCCCTGGTTCAACTGGTTATGATGTGGATTTCAATGTGTTCACCTCTCAGTCCTCGATTCTCTAAATGAAAGGGTTATCACATTTGATCTTCCTTCATATGATGACCCAACCATTTCAGGGATCAGTCTGTTGAAACTCCATTGCACACTCTATAACAAATACTCTCTAACCACTTTGTTAATCCTCTGTGCAAAAAATGTCCATCTTCCGCAGCCCCGTGTTGCCCCAACCACTCACCTCCTACCCCTGTCATTGGCCCCACTTGCAGGTCAACCATCTGCCGGTGTTTCCCCCCCAATGTGAATCCCTCTGCTCACCACCAGCGTGGGCTCAGACATTTCCACAGATTTCCACCGGGACAAACATCCTGTCCGCCCCCTCTCACACCATCATTTTCCTTTCAATAAAATCCCTACTCTCCCTCCCCGGGGAACCGGCATCAAACCGACGGGCCGAGCGGTCTCCTCCTACCTCTCGGCGACACATCAGACTCCGGCCGCAGAAGACGCTTCACAAACGCCCCAACTTCCCTTGGAGGGAAATGGAAATAAATCAAAAAACGGACATTTACTCCGCTGTGATGTGGAGTTTGAGGCCGGAGCGGGAGGCGAACTCAGCGGGGTAAACGCCCTCTGGACTTGTCCACCTCTGTGACTGGTGGTAACAAGTGATTGACATCGCTTTGCACCAATGGGAATAGCGCAGCCCCTGAATCCTCTGTTGACAGCGGTAGGGGATGGCTGGTCACGTGATTATTAGCCCAGCTATTAAACTGATAAAGCCCGAGCTTACCAGCGCATGGATGACGTAAGACGCTGTGCACGTAAGGGCAGATCCCGGTGTGGGAAGCCCATGCGTGACGTCAGGCGTGATGGGGTCTGTGTGACGTCACCTGTGGGGATGCACTCGCATTTAAATGCACCTTAATGTGCGTTTCATATCATTTCAGAGCGACAACAACATTAATCACCGGTTTCGTAACTGAATCCAGTGTTGTGAGATGTAAAGTCCCCTGTTATGTGTCCGGCTGTGCCGTGTTGTTTGGGGGCTGTTGATCGATTAATTATCGATTTGATTGGGCATATACCTTTTGATTTATTTGTGTGTGGAAATCAGCAGCAGTGGATATTGATAAATTTCTGTGGGTTGGATGACTGAGTGAATCCCTTCCCACGTACTTCCTCATCCAGGTCATCCACTCTTGGTCTTTCTGGAATCATTCTTTGACACTTCTCCGGACCCACTCCAATACGAACACATCTTTTGCTCAGATAATAAGTCGGAAGTACAGGTCGGAATCTGCTCACCATACACCAACAGTGATCTGCCCAATGCGTTATAAAGCTATAGTATTCCATCCTTGCTCTTATATTGCTAACATTACAGTTGTCATCCTTAATCAACTCAATCTGCAAGCAAACCTTTAGGGCCTCTTGCTCAAGGACTCACAAGCACTTATGCTCCTCTAATTTTTTCAAGTTTCTCCCATTTATTTTTTTTTCTACGCCAATTACTTCTACCAAATGTACATGACTTGCATACACTGTATTTCAACTTCTACTTTGCTGGCATTCTCCAGACCTATCGAAGTCCTTCTGCAGACTCCCGCTTTGCTCTAAACTACCTGTCCCGTACCTATCTTTGTATCAACTGCAATGTTCGTCACCAAGGTATCAATTCCGTCATCCATATCATTCAGATTTAGCATGAAACGATGCGGTCTCAATACTGACCCCTGCCGCAGAACAGCATTAGTTACCGACAGCAAAACAGAATTGCCCACATTATTCTGACTCTTTCTCCCTTGTCAGTACAAGTTTCTTTCCTGTAATTCCATGAGCTGTGACCCTGTTAAGCAGCCTCACGTGCAGCACCTTAGAAACATAGAAAACCTGCAGCACGTTACAGGCCCTTTGGCTCACAAAGCGATGCCGAACATGTCCTTGCTCTAGAAATGCCAAGGGTTACCTACAGTTCTCTATTTTTCTCAGCTCCGTGTACCTATCCAGGAGTCTCTTAAAAGACCCTGTCGTGTCTGCCTCCACCACCATTGCCGGCAGCCCATTCCAAGCACTCACCACTCTCTGTGTAAGAAACTTACCCCTGACATCTCCTCTGTACCTACTTCCAAGCATCTTCAAACTATGCCCTCTCGTGCTAGCAATTTCAGCCCTGGGAAAAAGCCTCGAACTATCCACACGATCAATGTCTCTCATTTTCTTGTACACCTCCATCAGGTCACCTCTCATCCTCCATCACTCCAAGGAGAAAAGACTGAGTTCACTCACCCTATTCTCAAAAGGCATGCTCCCCTATCCAGACAACATCCTCGTAAATCTCCTCAGCACCCTTTCTTGGGCTTCCACATCCTTCCTGTAGTTTGGCGAGAAGAGCTGAGCACAGTACTCCAAGTGGGGTCTGACCAAAGTCCTATATAGCTGCAACATTACATCTCGGCTTTTAAACTCAAGCCTGCGGTTGATTAAGGCCAATGCACAGTATGGCTTCTTAACCACAGAGTCAACCTACATAGCAGCTTTGAGTCTCCTATGGACTCCGTCCCCAAGATCCCTCTGTTCCTCCACACTGCCAAGAGGCTTACCATTAATACTATATTCTATCATATTTGACCGAAGAAAATGAACCACATCACACTTCTTTGGGTTGAACTTCATTTGCCACTTCTCAGCCCAGGTTTGCAGACTATCAACATCCCCCTGCAACCTAACCCAACCTTTGTGTCATCAGCAAATTTACTAACCCATACCTCCACTTCCTCATCCAGGTCATATATAAAAGTCACGAAGGGTAGGGGTCCCAGAACCGATCCCGGAGGCGGACCACTGGTCACCGACCTCCATGCAGAATATGACCAGTCTACAACCACTCTTTGTCTTCTGTGAGCAAGCCAGTTCTGGATGCACAAAGCCATGTGCCCTTGGATCCCGTGCCTCCTTACTTTCTCAATAAGCCTTGCATAGGGTACCTTGTTGAAGATCATCTGAAAATCTGAGCAAACAACATACACTGCCTCTGCTTTATCTATCTTGCCTGTTATTTCCGCAAAGTATTCCAAGAGATTTGTCAGTCAAGATTTCCTCGAAACAATCCGGCTGACTTTGGCCTACTTCATCATATTTCCCCAATTACAGTACCCAAAACACACACTCTTAGTACACTCTAACATCTTCCTGACCACTAAGGTCAGACTAACTGTCCAATAATTTTCTTTCTTGTGCCCCCTCTCTTCTTAAAGAGTGGAGTGACATTTGCAAATTTCTGGTCCACCAGAACCGTTCCAAAATCTAGTGATTTCTGATAGATCATTACTCATCACTTGAAGAGAAAACTAAGGGGGAACTTCTTCATTCAGAGGCGGGGAGAGTGTGCACCGAGCTGCCAGAGCAAGTGGCAGGGACGATTGTAATCTTTAAGAGAAGTTTGCTTAAGTCACTGGATGAGAAGCATATGGAGGGCTATGGTCCAGGTGGAAGTTATTGGAACTCGGAAGATTAATGCTTTAGCATGGACTAGACTGGCCGAATGGCATTTTCCTGTGTTGTAGTGTTTTATGACTCTAATGCCTTCACAATCTCTTCAGCTACCTCTTTCTGAACTCTGCGGTGTCTTATCTACCTTCAGGCCTTTCCGCTACAAAAACACCTTCTCTCCTTGGTAAAAGCACGTATCCTCACTTCTGCCCCAGGTACAGCTGAATGTTTGGCATTTATGTAATAAATTTAATGACACAACTGTAGTGGGTGACTTCAATCTGCAGGAGGATTGGGAAAGTCAGATTGGCGTGAGATCGCAAAAGAGGGGATGTATTGAATGCAAACGAAATGGCTTTTTAGAGCAGCTGATGGTTGAGCCTACTCGGGGAACTGCTATCTTAGATTGGGTGTTGTGTAATAACCCAGATCTTATTAGGGAGGTCAATGTAAAGGAACCATTAGGCAGTGATCATAATATGATTGAATTCCTACTGCAATTTGTGAGGGAGAAGCACAGGTCACATGCGTAGTATCGCAATGGAATGAAAGGGAATTTCAGAGGCATGAGAGAGGTGATTCCCCAGGTGGATTGGAGGATGCTGGTGGAGATGACGCCAGAACATAAATGGCTGACGTCTCTGGGAATAGTTCATAATGTACAGGATAGATATGTCCCACAGACGTAGTTCTCAAACAGCGGGGCTAGGCTATCGTGGGTGACAAAGGAAGTTAAGGACTGTATAAAAGCATATAAGGTAGCAAAAGTGAGTAGTAGGTTGGATAATTGGGTAGCTCTTAACATCCAACAACAGGCAAATTTTAAATTTGCGAGAGTTGATATTGGACCACTGGAAAATGATGCTCATGGGGTGCAAATGGGGAAGAGCTGGTAGATGATAGGTACTTTACATCCGTCTTGTCTGTGGAAGACACCACCAGTGTGCCAGAGATCCGTGAGTGTCAGGGAGCAGGAGTGAGTACCATTGCTATTACAAAGGAAAGTGCTAGGCAAACTCAGGTTCTTAAAATGGATAAGTCACCAGGACCAGACGGACTACATCCCAGAGTCCTGAGAGAGGTTGCTGGAGAGATAACAGATGCAGTGGTCATGACTTCTCACTTGATCCTGGCATGGTCCCGGAGGACCAGAAAAATGCAAAAGTCATTTTGCTCTTTGAGGAGGGAGGAAGGCAAAAGAAAGCAAATTATAGTCCAGTTAGCCTAACCTCATAGTTTCTGCATAGGGAAATATTGCCTGACAAATCTGTGAGATCTCTTCGAGGAAGTCATAAGGAGGATGGACAAACGAGAGACAGTGGATATCATTTACTTGGATGTTCAGAAGGCATCTGATAAGGTGTCGCACATGAGACTGCTCGACAGGATAAAAGTCAGAATAAATACTGGCATGGATAGAGGAATGGCTGACAGCCAAGAGGCCGCGAGTGGGAATAAAAGGGGCCTTTTCTGGTTGGCCAGCAGTGATTAGTGGTCTTCAGGGGTCAGTATTCGGTCCGCTACTTTTCACATTATTTGTCAATGATTTGGATAATGGAACTGATGGCTTTGTGGCAAAGTTTGTGGATGATTCAAGGATTGGTGGAGGCGTTGGTAATGTTGAGGAAGCAATGCGATTGCAGCAGGACACAAACAATTTAAATAACGGGCAAAAAGTGGCTGATATAATACAATATTTCGAAATGTACGATAATGCATTTTGGGAAAAGGAACAATGGTGAAACTGACTGGGAGAAACTTCAAAAATGGAAGTACAGAAGGAAATCTGAGTCTTCGGGCAAGACTCCCAGAAGGTTAACTTACAGGTTGAGCCTGTGGTAAAGAAGGCAAATGCAATGCTGGCATTTACTTAAAGTGATGTAGAATAGCTAAGCAAGGAGATAATACTGGTGTTTATAAGACACTACTTAAGCCGCACTTAGAATATTTGGGACCCAGATCTCAGAAAAGGTGTGTTGTCGTTGGAAAAAGTCCAGAGGATGTTCAAGAACATGATTCCGGGAATGAAGCGGTTAAGGCATGAGGAGCGTTTCCAGCCTTGGGCCTGCACTCCTGCACTGACTTATGTTTAATAAATGTGGGACGGGGGGTGTTAAATCTCACTGAAAACCAACGAATGTGGAAAGGTCTGGATAGGGTGGATGAGGAAAGGACTTTTCGTATGGTGGGGGTAGCCATAATGGAGCGCACAACCTCAAAACTGAGGAGCGACCTTTTAGAGTAGTTAAAGAGGATTTTATTTAGTCAGAGAGCAGTGAATCTGTGGAATTTTCTGACACAGACGGCGGTGGGGGACATGTCTGTGGGTACATTTAAGGCAGAAGCTAAACGTTTGCTGATCAGTCAGGGCATTACAGGATATGCCGAGGAGGCAGGTGCATGGGGTTGAGTGAGAACCGGGATCAGCCATGATAGAATGGCGGAGCAGGCTTGATGGGGCTGAATGGCCTAATTCTTCTCCTATGTCAGATAGTCTTATACTGCGAGTGTCTGACACAGTGAAGACTGACACAAAATACTTATTACATTCGGCCGCTATTTCTTTGCTCTATTACTCACTGCTCTATCATCTTCCAGCGGTACAATATTAACTCTTGACTCTCTTTTACTCTTTATATATCTGAGCAACTTTTGATACTTGATATTATTGGCTCACTTACCTTAATTTATCATCTTGTCTCTCCTGTGTGTGTTTTTTGTTGTCTCCTGTTAGTTATCAAAAAGCTTTCCAATCCCTAACTTCCCACTGTTTTCTTGCTATATTACGTGACCCCGCTTTTGGTTTTATCCAAAACAGGAGAAAATCTGTGGATGCTGGAAATCCAAGCAACACAGACACAAAATGCTGGAGGAACCTAGGAGGCCAGGCAGCATATATGGGAAATAGTAAACAGTCGACGTTTCGGGCCGAGACCCTTCATCAGGACTGGGAAAACAAAAGATGAGACGTCAGAGGAAGAAGTGTGGAAGTGAAGGGGTGGACGAAGTGGTCGGTGACAGGTGAAACCGCGAGAGGGGGAGTAGTGAAGTGTGAGGATGAGAGGGGTGGAAGAAGTGTGAGGGTGAAGGGGTGGAAGAAGTGGTCGGTGATAGGTAAAACTGCGAGAAGGGGAGCAGTGAAGGAAAAAACTTATTAGGATTTTATTTCCTTAATGATTCTTGAAAAAATCAATTGCTAATGCCTCCACATCTCCTCAGTCACCTCTTTCAGATTTCTGGGGTGTACACCATCTGGTCCAGGTGACCTATTTACCTTCAGACCCTCTCTGTTTCCGAAGAATCTTCTCTCGTGTAATGTAACTTTACACATTCTGAGCACTAACATCTGGGACTTCCATATTCCTGCTGGTGCCTTCGAGAGATAAGATTGACGTACAATACTTACTCAGTTCTTCTGCCATCAGTTTGCACCACAACCCCATTATTACCTGTTCAGCATCATCTTTCAGTCCACCCCTTTTTCAGAGACTGGGATCCCTGGTTCAACCAGTAAGGATGTTGTGCATTTCAATGTGTTCTCCTCTCACTCCTCGATTCTCTAACTGAAAGGGTTATCATATTTGATCTTTCTTCATATGATGACCCCACCACTCCAGGGATCAGTCTGATGAATCTTCATTGCACTCTCTCTAACAAATACTCTCTAACCTCTTTGCTAATCTTCTAAGGAGTTAATTTCCATCTTCTGCAGTCCCCAGTTGTCCCGACCACTTCCGCCTCTCTTTTGCACTATATGTAGCTGAAGAAAAATTTGGTATCCTCTTTAATATTACTAGCTAGCACACCGATGTATTACATCTTTTCTTTCTTAATTATTTTAGTTACATTCTGTTTGTTTTTAAAAGCTTTCCAATCCTCTAACTTCCTAGTAATTTTTGCTCTATGCCCTCTCCTTGGGTTTTACGTTTTCTTTGGTTTCTCTTATCAGCCACGGTTTTGTCACCTTCCCTTTGGAATACTACTTCCTCGTTGTGATGTATATATCCTGTGCCTTCCGAATTGCTTCCAGAAATTCCAGCCATTGCTGCTCTGTTTTCATCCCTGCCCGTGTTCTTTTCAAATCAATTTTGACCAATTTTTCTCTCATGCCTCTCTAATTATTCCGCATCAGACTTTTGCTTCTCCTTCTCTAATGTCAGGGTGAATTTAATCGTATTAAGATCTCTTGTCCCTAAGGGTTCTTTGAAATTAAGTGACCTAATTGATTCCGGTTCGTTACATCACCCAATCCAGAATAGCTGATCCGCAAGTGGGCTCAATCATGAGCTGCTCTAAAAATGCATCTTGTAGGCATTCTAGGAATTACTCCTCTTGAGACCAACACCATCCTGATTTTCCTAATCACTTGCATGACAATCCCCCATGACTATTGTAACATTGCCCTGTTGGCACGCATTTTCTATCTCTCATTGTAATTTGTGGACCACATACTTACTACTGTTTGGAAATCTCTATACAATTCCCATCAAGGAGTTTTTTTTTTACATTTGCTATTCCTTCATTCTACCCACTGATTCTACACGTTCAGACCCTATGCCGCCTCTTTCTAATTATTTTATTTAATATTTTACCAACAGAGCCACAAACCCCACTACCAGCTTGTTCTCTCAAGAAACATATAAGTATCTGGGAAGCAAGAGGGCCTGCAGATGCTAGAAATCTAGAGAACTACACACAAAGTGCTGGAGGAGCTCAGCATGTCAGGCAGCATATATGGATGGGAATCAACATTTCGGGCCAAGATCCTTCCTCGGGACTCTTTTTATTGTAATTTATTTTTTTAATGATGTTCATCATCAACAAACATTTCCATAAGATGTATTTCAGGTACTTTACATATATAATTGCCACGATTCTCCACATAATATTCATCTGAGGTATACACTTATAGAAAAGAGAGGAAAGAAAGAACAAGCGAAAGGAGAAAACTATGTACAAGTAGGCAGTGATCCTTTTTACAATATTTTCATTCATTTGTGAGAATAAAATCAGGTCTATGAGGTGTTATGTAGTTAAACCATTTTTTCCAGTATGAATCAAATTGTTCCAACTTATGACTAACAGATGCTGTTATCTTCTCCATTTTGTAAATGTCCATTATAACTTCCATTCATGCGTTTAAGGTGGGGCTGTCCTGTGATAACAATTTCTTGGTAAAAAAAATCTTTTTACCAGCAACCAGCAGAAAATTCATTATATATTTATCTCTTTGTTAGCATTCTTGAGGTGTATACCCAAAATATATGGTCTTACTTTCTATGGGGACGTCACATTTAAAATGTCTTTCAGGGCAGTGTGTATCCCACTCCTATAGTCTTTGACAACAGGGCAATCCCAGAACATATGATAATGGTTTGCATTTTCATTTCCACAATTACTCCAGCAAACAGGAAGTTAACTATCATAATGGGATTTCTGAGAGGGTGTAATAAAATATCTTATCAAGGTTTTCCATCCAAACTCCGTCCATTTCTGTGAACTGGTACACCTCAATTGATAACTCCATAATATTGTCCATTCTTCCTCAGATATAAATATTCCTCATTCCTTGTCCCATTTTGTTTTAATGTACACGCTCGAAATTACTCTACTACCATTATCTGAATTATACTTTTCTTTTTTCTAAATAGCTCTATCAAACATGAATTTGCCTTGGTTCCATTTTTAACCCTCTTATTAACATAAGGTGGAGTGGCGGAGCAGACTCACCTATTTCTGCTCCTTTGTCTTGTGATCTTGTAATATTGCCCTTTTGGTACGCATTTTCTATCTCCCATTGTAATTTGTGGACCACATACTTACTACTGTTTGGAGGTCTCTATACAATTCCCACCAGGGGGTTTGTTTTTACATTTACTATCCCTTCATTCTACCCGCAGATTCTACCAACAAACAAACAAAGCAGTAAGTGCAGAAAATGCCAAGAGAAACCAAAGACAATCGAAGACATTCCAGGCTCCTGCAGCAGTTTAATTCAATCTGATTACTTACAAAAGTACAATCAAGTGGCAAATATCATTTACCAAAATCTTTAAAATACAAACTCATGAATGCCCTCTATCACTTCTTAAAGGCTCCATAAATTCAAGCCTGATCCGGTTTTAGAGTCAAAATATTACAAATTATATGATTATCAATACAATGTTTCAGATAGGACAATCCATAATAACCATCCGGATATAATACTACAAGATAAACAAGCAGGAACAACAACCTTAATAGATAAAACCAATCCCAACACAAACATGTTCCACAACCAGTGGAGCACCTCACCACAGTTATTGTTTCTCTCATCAGTCAGACAAACAAAAGATTTTCTCTGTCAATCAGCTTCCAAATGTTGCTACTCTGTCATGCGTTGCCACGCCCCGCTGCTGATTCCCTTCTCATCATCATACGTTCATAATCCAGAGCCCCAAACTCTGCCCTGTGCAGACACCCCTCGGGTTTCTGACCCTGCTTCGTTGAACATCCAACAGATGGTTTTCCATTCTGCTTTCAGTCTTTAAAGGACAGGGGTGTTTTCAACAACTTTTAGAAGCAGGGAAAATGACACATAATGTGGAAATCAGTCGTGAATAAGGAGGTTAACTACCAAAGTCATTCTTCTTCAGTCCAGAGATGAGAGGGGTGAAGAACATCTCAGACAGAACTGCAGTCAGCTCGTCTTCTTCAGTCAGCAGGGAATTCAAGGGGAACCTCTTAACCCATAGACTGGTGACTGGAACCCATCCGACAGGGAGAGAGAGAGAGTGGAACAACCGGGGAGGATTTAAAGGACTGTCCTGGAACAGAATCACTGGCAGGATCCAGCTAGCCTGAGTTGACTCCCTACTCTGCACTAGGCATGTTATAAATTCACTAAGTACCAGAGACAGAGTTTAAAATAGAACTAATTTATTTGTCTCAGATCCAGAATATTAAACTCCACTTGTCACAAGGTTAGATTACTGAGTGAATTCCTTCCCACATTCACAACGGATGAACGGCCTCTCCCCAGTGGAAACTCAATGATGCACATTTGGTGGAGATGGCTGAGAGAATCTCTCCCAAAAGTCTGAGCAGATGATCGGCCTCTACCCAGTGTGAACTCGCTGGTGTCTCAGTAGATTAGATGACCGTGCGAATCCCTTCCCACAGTCTGAGCAGGTGAACGGCCGCTCCCCACTGTGAACTCGCTGGTGTCTCTGTAGGTTAGATGACTGAGTGAATGTCTTCCCGCAGACTGAGCAGCTGAATGGCCTTTCCCCGGAGTGAACTGACTGGTGTGTCTGTAGGTGAGATGCGAAAGTGAATCCTTTCCCGCAGACTGAGCAGGTGAACGGCCTCTCTCCAGTGTGAACTCGCTGGTGTCTTTGTAGGTCGAATGGCCGCGTGAATCCCTTCTCACAGACTGAGCAGGTGAACGGCCTCTCCCCAGTGTGAAATTGTTGGTGCTTCTGTAGGTCGTATGATCGATTGAATCCCTTCCCACAGTCGGAGCAGGAGAATCGCCTCTCCCCAGAGTGAACTACCCGGTGTCTCCTCAGGTAGGATGAATGAGTGAATCCCTTCCCACAGTCTGAGCAGGTGAACGGCCTCTCCCCAGTGTGAACACTCTGATGTACCTTCAGATGAGATGATCGAGTGAATCGCTTCCCACAGTCTGAGCAGATGAAGGGTCGCTCCCCAGCGTGAACTGACTCGTGTGCTTTTAGGTTAGATAACTGAGTGAACCCCTTCCCACACAAAAAACAGATGTATGGTCTCTCCCCAGTGTGAAGTCTCCGATGTGCCTTCAGCTGAAAGGACCGAGTGTATCCCTTCCCACAGTCTGAGCAGGTGAACGGCTTCTCCCCAGTGTGGACTGACTGGTGTTTCAGTAGGTGAGATGATTTAGTGAATCCCTTCCCACAGTCTGAGCAGGTGACCGGCTTCTCCCCAGTGTGGACTGACTGGTGTTTGAGTAGGTGAGATGACTGAGTGAATCCCTTCCCACAGTCTGAGCAGGTGAATGGCCCCTCTCCAGTGTGAACTCGCTGATCTGCCATTACGTCAGATGACCTTCCCCACAAATTCAGCAGGTGACCGGCCTCTCCTTAGTGTAAACCGACTGGTGTGTCGGTAATTGGGTACTTGTGTGCCAGCAGGTTGGATGACCGAGTGAATCCCTTCCCACAGTCTGAGCAGATGAACGGCCGCTTCCCGGTGTAAAATGACGGTTATGCCTGTAGGTCAAATGACCGAGCGAGTCCCTTCCCAGTCGAAACAGGTAGGATCGGGAAATGAGCAGGAAGGATGATTGCACGAATACCCCGTTCCACTTTTTAAATATCTGGGCAGACACAGCGAGACTGGCGTGTTGTGTTCGAGATTCCCGTAGACAAATTTCTTGCCGTGTTTAACCTGAAAAAAAGCAAAATCAATCAGTGGGTGAAGGACAACATTTAAGATGAGATCACTTTGGGCGCCGAGGTGTGATCTGACATCACACTGTTACAGTGAAGGTCAACCCAAGTTGGAGAGAGAAATGACCTTCTAACTGGGCA
This sequence comes from Hemitrygon akajei, assembly GCF_048418815.1. Taxonomy (NCBI): domain Eukaryota; kingdom Metazoa; phylum Chordata; class Chondrichthyes; order Myliobatiformes; family Dasyatidae; genus Hemitrygon; species Hemitrygon akajei. The sequence goes on from NW_027331931.1 coordinate 8,479,136, forward strand.
CAGTGCTGGGAAATGGAATGCCCATGAAATTCTCTGATGCTCCTCCTGTCTCTATAAGAATCGGTGCCGGCGAGTTATCAGGCGTAAGATTTTTACACAGAGAGTGGTCCGTGTGTGGAATGGGTTGCCGGCGACGGTGGTGGCGGCGGATACAATTGGGTCTTTAAGAGGATCCTGGGCAGGTATATGGAGCTCAGAAAATTAGAGGACTATGGCTACCCCTGGGTAATTTCTCAGGTAATAACATGTTCGGCACAGCTTTGTGGGCCGAAGGGCCTGTATTGTGTTGTTGGATTTTTTTCCATGTTTCTGCTGTCTCCAAACTGTGACATGGCTCAGTCTGGCTCTCGAATTGGTATTATTCCCTGTTTCCACTGAGCTGCATTGGTGCCTGGTCCCAGGGCAACTGAAACAATCTCACACAAGTAACCTATGTTGACTTTCTTTCATGTACTGTCAATTTAAAGTGCAACATTTTTAAAGCCATGTAAATATATCCTGCTGAGAAGAATGGTTGTTCCACACAGCTGTTCAAAGGATTTAGAATGAATATTAGTATTATTTCAGGTTCTTGTAACAGTCATAGAAAGTACAAGATGGAAACAGGCTCGTTGGCCATCTGCCCACTCCCATATCGCTACCATCCAGGTACCTGTACAAACCTCTAACATGCTGAAATCGATCTCCCATGCACAACTTGAGCTGGCTGCTCATTCCACACTCGCACGATGACATGATGACGTTTCGCCTCATGTTGACCTTAATGTTTCACCTTTCACTCCTAACCCATGACGTTTGGTTGTGGTCCCACCCAATCTTAGTAGCAAAAGTCAGCTTGAATTTACACTATCTATGCCCTCATAATTTTGGTACACTTCCATCAAATCTCCCCTCAGTCTTCTGCGTTCCAAGGAATAAAGTCCAGTTCAAACTCTCCTTATAACCCAAGACTTCCTGACCTGGCAACATCCTTGCGAATTTTCTCGGAACTCTTTCAACTTTTTAAAAATCTTTCCTGGGGGATGGTGACCAAAGCTACACACAATACTCCAAATAAGGCCTCATCGTTGTCTTGTACAACGTCAACATCACATCCATCTCCTGTACTCAGTACTTCGGTTTATGAAGGCCTATGTGCCAAATTCTTTCTTTTTGTCCCTATCCAACTGTGACACATCTTTTAGTGAATTATAGACCTATAGTCCCATCCCTTTCTTCAACAACACTCCTCAGTGCCCTATCAGTCACTGTGTAAGACCTATCCTGGTAGATCCTACCAAAGTGTAATACCTCGAAATTGGCTGCATTAAATTCCATTTTCCATTTCTCACACCATTTCTCCACCTGGTCCGGTTCGCACTACAAGCCATGATAATCTTCTTTCAGTCTGCTAAACCCCCAGTCTTGTTTTCATCCACAAATTAGCTGATACGGCGATCCATGTTATTACCCGGATTACTGATATAGATGACAAACAACAACAGATCCAGCACTGATCCCTGTGGCTCACCACTAGTCACATGCCCCCAGTCAGAGAGGCAATCATCTGCTAGCACATTCTGAATTCTGCCAGAGACAGTGTCTCATCCAATTTACTGTCTCATCTTGAATGCTGAGTGACTGAATCTTCTTGACCAACCTCCCATATGATTGTCATGTAGACAATATCCACTGCCTTGCCTTCACCCACTTTCCTGATAACTTCCTCGAGAAACTAGAGAGAAGATTGGTTAGACATGACCTACCATGCACAAACCCATGCCATCTATCCACGTAGATCCAAATACTTATATATTCTGTTTCTGCACAAATGTTCCAATAAGTTTCCCACTACTGATGTCAATTTCCTCGTTTATTTTTAGAACCTTTCTTGAACAGAGGAACAACATTGGCTGTCCTCCAATCCTCCAGTACCTCACCTGTCACTAAGGATGGTTTAGATATCTGTGCTTAGGCCTCAACAATTTCAGCCCTTATCTTATGCAGGGTCCTGGGGAACAACTTGCCAGGCCCTGGGGATTGATCCACGCTAATTTTCCTTCAGACAGAAAACACCTCCACCTCTGTAATCTGTACAGGGTCCCTGAAGTTGATGCTGCCTTGCCTCACTTCTATAGACTCTGTGTCCATCTCCTGTGTAAATACAGATGCAAAACTACTATTTAAAACCACCCCCATCCTTTTTGTCTCCCGTATAGATTACCATTCTGATTGTCCAGAGTAGGCATGTTTCTGTTCTGATCTTCTCCATGTTTCTGTGACAGAGAAGCTGGTCAGACTTGACTGGAAGGGGAATCTGGTAGGCGTGACGACAGAGCAGCAATGGCTGGAGTTTCTGGGAGCAACTTAGGAGGTGCGTGGTAGATACATCCCAAAGAAGTGGAAGCATTGGAAAGGCAGGAGGACACAACTGTGGTTGAAATGAGAAACCAAAGCCAGCATAAAAGCCAAAGAAAGGGCAAACAAACGAGCAAAACCCGTTGGGAAGCTTTTAGAAACCAACAGAAGACCACTAAAAAATGTCAACTGAGCTCACGGCGTGGAATGATGTAGTCATGTTGTCATGATGCAATGATGTAGTCATTAATGACTCTTGGCTGCACCCAACAGTCTGAGGCATTTAGAGGAACAAAATATCCGGGGCCTCAATATTTCTTGAAAACCAAGGTAACCTGCACCAGTTCCCTTTCAACTTTTATTTAGGCAAGCATATACAAACTAGACATCCTCAATATTTCACTTCTGAAGGCCTCCCACTTACCAAGTACTCCTTTGCCAAAAATCATTCTGTCCCAATCCACACTTGTCAAATCCTTAAAATTGAGCTTTCTGCAATTTAGAATCTCAAGAGAGGTCCAGGCCTCTGTCTTTCCGTATTTACTTGGAATCTCATGGCATTATGATCACTAGACACAAAGTGTCCCCATACACTAATATATGTCTCTAGCCCTGGATCATTTCCTAACCTTTACGTCGAGAATTCTACGTACTGATTAAGGGAACATTTGACGCCTCTACCCCATCTAGTCCTTTTACAGTACGGGAGTCCCAGTCAATATATGGAAAGTTAAATTCACTTACTAAATGAAAAATTGTTTCTTGGCATAGTCTGCGATCTCTCTATAAATAGGTTCCTCTAAATCCCTCAGACTGTTGGGTGAAACCAAATTCCAGTAATGGCTACAATATCATAATTCCATGCCCTGACGTCTGAACAACATCTGTCTTTTGTCAACAAAACAACCTCTCCCTCATTGTCACAAAACTAAGGAGCCGATTGTGGACTACAGGAGGAATGGAGACAGGCTCACCCCCTTTGACATCAGTGGATCTGGGGTTGAGAGGGTGAACAGCTTTATCAGTACTCCATCAGTACTGGAAAGGAAGGGGGAAGGGCCAGATGTTTGATTGATTAGGGAGAAGTGGGTTGTGGTTCTGTGGGACTTGGTTCTGTGTGTCAGCTGCTCCCTATCCGCGCAAACTCCAATTTACCCAACAACTCACTCTCGTTTGGGTATGATCAAAGTCGCTTTCATATTTCACTCAACCCTTTGCCCTGCGGGGAAACAGATAAAACTTATAACCTGATATAGGAGACACCACTTACCTCTGATGCTGTAACCGGATGGCGTTCGGTGCGGTCACGGGTAACCTCACCCTGACTTCCCCGGTGGGCGGCAGTGGATCTGGACCAGGGTGCTTAACCTGCGCGGAGAGTTCAGTCTGAGATGAGGCAGAGATTGACACTTTTCGGCACCAATGGAGCTAAATAACTCGCACGTCTCCTGACGACGGTTGTCTGGCAGATGACGGGCACACAAGGTTCCCCAAATCGTCTCAGTGTGAGCCCCGCACCTTAATTATAAATTAAATTTATAATTTAATAAATTAAATTTATAATTTAATAAATTAAATTATTTAAATTCCAGCTTTATGTGTTGATTATTTATCAGCAGGGGGAAATAATCAACGCACAAAACTGGAAATTAAAAAAATAATCGATTTATATTTGTTTCCAGTTCAACCCTATAATAAAATCATATCCCTCTTCACATGCTGTCATTATAATTAATTGCACTGAATAAATTGTCGGAGCTTCTCGTGTCAACATACCAATACGTAGAACTGGACCACACGGCCGCTGGAATGTGTTGCTGCAGATCATGAAGCCATGTCATATCTGATCTAAAATGTCATTACGCATTCTCCCCCCCCCCCCCACCCCTGTCCATCCCTGAAACACTTCAAACCCGCTGCTTATCAACAATATCGGCCGTAAACTGTGTCAAAGACTTTGCTCCCACTGGTCATTGAGGAGAAGAGTTCAGAACTCTCCCAATCGGCACAGGAACAATCCATATATTCGTCTGAAATAAGACATTCTGAAAACGATGCAGGTGTTTTGCTGTACGGATCTCGTACCTTTGCTTTGAAACAGGCGGTCATTGTTCTACAGCTGTTCTTAATCTTTACTTAACTTGTGGAAAATGTAAATTGTGCAGATAGGTAACAGTCGGAAGACAAAAAGCACCACAGACAAAAGTGGCTTAAAATATCTCCTTGACCGCTGATCCAATGCACAGAGGACTGGCTAATTGGAAATAAAGATCCGAAATAAATATCAGAAGCTGAATTATTCTCACCGTAATTCCCCAAGAATATTTTGTGAGTGTGGATACCGTGTGTCGTTTCTGACAAATAACCCCGCCCACTGCCCCACACGGATCTCTCGTAACCATTGCAACACACAATACTGGAGGAACTCAGCAGGTCAGGCAGCATCTATGGATGGGTGTAAATAGTCGACGTCACGGACCGAGTCCCTTCATCAGGACTGGAATGGAAAGAGCAAGCGGCCAAATGATTGACTGATTGGGAAGGTGCGGTTTGTTCTGTGAGACTCGGAGCCCAGTGTCTGCGTGCAAGTATTTGCCTGCTCGTACACATTCCTCAGAACAGGGAGCGGCCGCTCTGCAGAAACTAAATCCAACCGGTTGGACAAAACACTGCCCTTCAAATCTGAAGGAAGTTTAACCCTTTCTGCTACAGGAAGAGATAGTCCCAATGACGTGAACACAGAACATCACGTGTGGTCGCGATCCCACAACGTTACCAGTTACTTTGCTACGAGTTTCCAGCATTTTGCGTTTAATCTCAGATTCGCTTCATCTGGAGATGTGATGAAATAATTCTCAGGCTTCCTTCAAATAAATCGAACCGAGGCATTACCAAAAGCGACATTCTGTAATATAACTGGGATCTCGTCCTGTTATTTTAAGTAGTTGTGTTTTAATGAGGGAGAGAGAGACCAGTGATAGGTCACTACCCCATGGGATTTCACGTGTCACTATCGGGGTGAAAGATGCCTTCAGTTCCCACTCATTAGAAACCACCCTGGAGAGTATTTCTGGTTGAAGGCAACGGCATCGTTTCTCTTAATCCATTTGGACAATGATTGTCTCGTTAACATGAACATGTCAGGACTCCCTTCTCCCACTAAATTCACTCCCGATTCCGATCAAAGCCGAGCCTCGCTGTAAACGCTGAATCGTTGTGCAGAATCATAGACAACACTTACCTCTATTGTTTAACCGGACGGCGTTCAGTGTGGTCCGGGAAATCACAGTCTTACTTCCCGGGTGATCGACAATGCTCCTGCACCGGTGTGCTCACCCTGTACGGAGAGTTGAGTCTGAGCTGCTGCTCCCGAGGCCACTCGGCTGTGATGTGTCCGTCGCTCATTACAGATGGACAGGGCCGGGTGAGCCGGGGTAAAGCGGGACTGCCGCAGTCCGGGTCACACTAACTCTCACCGGCTCAGGACGGGTCTGACAGCGGGAGGAGGCGGGAGTGGGATCAATGTAGCAACCCTAAAGAGGGAAACAAGCAGGCTGCGTTAACCTTTCTGTCCGGATTTCCGTGTAGCTCTCTCCTTTTTCTTTCATCGTAACCAGTGGGGCGGAGTTTCTCTGTTTAACTCAGCGAGTCCCAGGCTGCGAATTTGATCCAGTCCGGGTTCTGGGAGGATCTGAGCTCCGCCCCGTGTGTAAATAGGACTGCCCGGCGTAGGTATAGTTTCAGCTCAAACGTCTGTCGCCTGTCCAGGTACAGGGAGCAGCATTTCTGTTGAAATTAATGCAGACACGTTCGACTACATATTCCAACTCAATTTGGAAAAAAAAAATGGTCAATGATTTTCTCAGCACCTCTCGATTCAGAGGAGTTTATTAACATTTATAAACTCCATCATTGAGAGATTATTGTATTTCCATCTGGACAACTGTTGTCACAAGAAATCCCCTCGCCCACGGTTAACAGCGGGTTTCGTTTTACAAGCAGTGATTGTTGATTCACACCCTGCCGGAAATACTTGTAGAATTTGTTTCACTTAAAATTCGGCTATTCCAAATGGCCAGATGTTTTACCAAGGGGGCGTGATGATGGGCTGATTGAAAATGAACTATCAGAGTGGGGTGGGGAGTAGTAGTGTGCTGATTAAAAACGGGACTCTCAGTTCGCTCTATCGCCTGACCTAAACCTTACTCTCCCCATCCCTCTACCCCATGTAACCTATCAATACCCTCATGAATGTGTAGACCTCTATGAAATCTCTCCCAGATCTTCTGCGTGTCATGAGCAAAGTCGTAACCTTTTCAATCTTCACTTATAACTCGGGACTTCCAATCACAGTAACATACTTGTAAATTGTCGTTGTACTCTGTTAAACTTATTTACATTTTTCCTGTGGGTAGGTGACGTAAACTGCTCATAATACTCCAAATTAGACCTCAGAACCTTCTTAACTCACGGAATCTCCTGTACCGAATACTTTAACTTATGAAGGACAATGTGCCAAAGATTTCTTTACTACCATATCTAGGTCCGCCCCCACTTTTAACGAATTGTGGACCTGTATTCCCAGGCGCCCTTGTCCTACCGCAGTTCTTAGTGCCCTACCGTGCACCGTGTAAGACCTCTCCTGCTTGATCATACCGAAGAGCAACAACTCGCAGGCCTGCATTAAATTCTATCTGCCATTTTCAGCCCATTTTCCCACCTGATGCAGATCCCTCTGCAAGCTCTGATAGTCCTCCTCGCTGTCAACTGCATCCAAAACCATGGTGTCATCCGCAAATTTGCCGATCCAGTTAATCAAATTATCATCCATATCATTGATATAGATGACAAAAACAACGGATATCAGCACCGATCCCTGAGACATTCTGCCAATCACAGGTTCTCCAGTTAGAAAGGCAACCAGACCATCAGTCAATCAGATCATCATCCGATGTGGGACCTTGTATAAAGCCTTACTAAAGTCCAGGTAGAAAATATCTAATGCCTTGTCTTCATCAATTTTCCTGGTAACATTCCTCGCACATTCTTCAAAAAAATCTATAAGATTGTCTAGAACACCCGAAATCCCTAATCAGACCTGTTTGTTCAAATGCTAGTTATTTTGGTCATTCCAGCGTCTTCCACTACTGATGCGAGGCGCACTGGCCTATAGTTTTCTAGTTTAAATTTAGAGCTTTTCTTAAAAAAAAAGTGAACAAAATTAACAAAACAGAGTACAAATCCTCTGGTAGAACTCCTGTCGATAAACATAATTTGAACTTATCGGCTACGTCCCTACAATTTCCGTACAAGCCTCCTTCAGGGTCCGAGGGGGTTAACCTGTCAGTTGTTCGGGATGTATCTGCCTTAATTCGTCTAAGCGCCTCCTCATCCGTGACGTGTATAACGTCCATGGCCTCACTTCTACAGATTCCGTGTCCTCTTTACGAGTGAACAGAGATGCAAACATCCACTTAGGAACTCCTCTACAGTTTTTTTTTTTGGCTCCACGCATACATTACCATTCCGATAATCCAGAGGATCAGTTGTGTCCTCTGCAAACCTTTTGACCTGTATAATCCCTTAGGATTCTTCCTCATCTTCTCTGATAAGGCAAACTTATGCCACCTATTAACCTTCTTATTTTGTTTCTCCATGTTATCTTGCTTTTCCTCGACTCCATAATCATCTCATTGTTTTTCGTGGAACATGGATGGGAGGGGATGGAGAGCAGATCAATGGGATTTGATAGATTAACAGATCGACCTGGAGACCGGGAACTGTACACAGTGAATCTCCTGCTGTGGGATACAGAGAATGAGAATCATGTGCGGTAAAGCATGGAATGGTGCGCGATAAGATTTATTGAGAATTCCCGTGTAGAATCGCACACCAGGAACCTTTCGTGGTGAACATCCCCGCTGTGGTGTCCCAAGACCAGGAACAGCAATCTCACACTGGATTTGTTCAGTGACTCGTGAAAAGCCATGATGAACATCCTTGCAATTGTAGATAAATAAATACTTGTTCCAATAATTCTGACCTCGCCACCCGACAACTTCAACTCTCTTTCTCTCCATCACCGTTATGCTCACCCTCCTGCCCCTCCGCAGCAAACACGTTCCCCCCTTCTGCCTCCAACCCGTCTCGCTCACTGTCGTCATTGATGCCATCTCACTCACTCGTTGTTCTTCGCCGTTCGACTTCGTCACCCTGTTTCTTCGCAGAGTCCACCATCCCTCCCTCCCTGCAGACCATCTCACGCATCCTCAGTTACATCCCTCCTTGCTTGCTACCCCTATCACACACCGATTTCTCCTCGACGCACACCTCTCCTTCCGCATCCCACTCCCTCAGCCCCTCCTCGCTTCCGTTATTTCCCCTCCCCCTTTCAATCTCCCTAATCCTGTCTCATACGCCATCTGTTTCTCCCTCACTACTACTCATATTCCTCACTCTCCCTACCCCTTGCTCCTCCCTGGTCTCCTACCCTTCTCTCACCCTCGCTCTCCATTTTCCTCATGCTTTCTCCTCTCGCCTATCCTACTCTTCCCATACGCCTCTCATGACCCTCTGTCCCATTCCTCTGGCACCCTTTCTCGCAGCCCCTACACCTCCCCCATATCAGCTATGGCCCCTGCACTTTCCGCACTTGCCTCCCTCGGGGTCTGAGGGATCAACTTGTCAGTCTCATGGGATTTATCCACTCTAACTTGCTTCAATGAGCAAGCACGTCCTCTCTGTAATCTGTATCACGTCCATGACCTACTTCTGTTGTGTCTCACTTCTATAGATTCTGTCCGTTTCCTGGGTAAACACAGATATAAAATCTCCATTTACGATCGCCCGCATTGTTTTTCTTTTGTCTCCGCGTCTAAATTACCATTGTAAAAATCCAGAGGTCAATTTTGTTTTTGCAATCCCTTTGTTCTTAAAATATCTGTATTATCCCATCGGATTTCCATCCCCTTGTCTGCTAAGGCAACCTCATGCTTTCTTATAGAAATGCTGATTTTTTTCTTAAGCATTCACTGTTATTCCTATACTCCACAGATACCACATTTATTCCAACCTGCCTCTGCATCACACACACCTCAATTTTTCTTTTTACCAGGGCTCAATATCTCTTGAAAATCAAGATTCCCAAAAAGTGTTACTTTTTCTTTTTATTCTGACAGACCCAGAAAAGCTTAAACTCTCAAAATTTTACCTTTGATGTTCTCCCACTGACATAGTATATTTTCTTTCCAGAAAAGAACCTGTTCCAATGGACACTTGTCGATTAAGGTGAGTATTAAGGTGGATCGGACCCAAAGTTTAATTAGCCCCGGGTTATTGAAGGAGACGGGAGTTGAGATTGCCGGCCCCTTGACCTGTATCCTTGTCATCTTTTGCCACAGGCAATGTCCCGAAGGACTGGCCAGTAGCCAATCTTGCTGTTCAGTTTGTGAAGGGAACAAGGGAAAGTCCAGGGTGAATCGGCTGCCTGAATTCGGAACTGTATTGCGTATAGAAGACAGGTGGTAGTGGTTGAAGGGACATTCGAGCGGGAGGTCTGTAATGAGGAGAGTCTGCAGCGATCGGCGCTGGAGCCTCTGTTGTTTGTGCTGTTTGTAAATAACCTGGTTTGGTGGTAGAGGCAGATACATTAGAGACCATTAGGAGACGTTTGGGTAGGCACATAGAGGTAAGGAAGTTTGGGAGATATGGACATGACGTACGTCGAAGGGATGTAGTGATTTGCATTTTAGCTTGTTCGGCACAACATTTTGGCTCATGTCCTGCTGCTGTGCTGTATTTTTCTGTGTTGTATGTGGACATGTTCTCCAGTCTGACCTGACTGAGTCATCATGACATTTTGCCTGAATAGTGACGCCACCAGCCCCTTTAATTACCCCCCCCCCCCCCCACCCACCAACTTTGTTGAGTCTGAAACAACGGAGCTGCGGAACATTGAGTTGCCAGTCCTATCACATTCCCCGCTCTCTACCTCTGTTACTTATCGTCTCACCATTCTTCATAATCCAGTTCTTCTACACTCATCTCTTGTAACTCAAGCTCTCGCCCCCTCTAGTTACCCCGCTCTTTGTCGCTTACACTCCTCCTACTTTCCTCCCCCTCCTCACACACACTCTCTCTCCTCTCTTTCCATCTCTTTCTCTGTCGCTTCTTCTCATTCTCTCAACCTACTCACAGAGGGAAACACATCTTCAGCTTCCCCCTCACGAACTTCCACACACACCCCCTGCCCTTCCCCTCCCCCTTGATACAGTTCTTTATATTGTGTCATGTCGCGGTTGGGACTGCCGCGGGTTGATTTATTTAAAGACATCGTGAAAACAACAGCAGGTAATTCGAATTTGAGGGGAGCATAAAATCATCCGGTGCCTCTCCTGTCGCTAAGCGTATTTTCAATATGTCTGCTACGACCCTTACAATTTCTGTAATTTCATCTCTCAGTATCCAAGGGAACAACTTGTCTCGCGTTGGGGATTTATTCACCCTGATTTGCCTCAAATCCGCAAACTCCTCCTCCCCCGCATTCTGTCCAGGGTCCATGACGTCGCTGCTGCTTTGCCTCACTTCGGTAGATTCTGTGTCCGTTTCCTGAGATAACACAGATGCAAATAAACCATTTAAAATCTCCCCCATTTTGTTTGTCTCCATGCATAAATTGCAATAAATTGTGTAAATTGATAATCCAGAGGGTCAATTTTGTCCCTGACGATCATTTTGTTCTGCAAATATCAGTATAATCCCATAAGATTCTCCATCACCTTGTCTGCTAGGGCAAATTCATGCCTTCCTTTAAACATTCTGGTATCTTTCTCAAGTATTTTCTTATGTTCCCTCGACCCCAAACATACCGCATTTGTTTCTAACTATCTATACCTGTTATGCACCTACATTTTCTTTCTTTACCAAGGCCCCAATATCTTTTGAAAACCTCGGTTTCCCCAAACTGATACACTTAGTTCTTATTCTGAGAGGCACGTACAGGCTTTGAACTCTCACAGTTTCCCTTTTGGAGGTCTCCTGTTTCCCACGTACAGATTTGCCAGAAAATTGCTGCTCCCAATCCACACGTCAAATCCTTTCTGATAGATTTCTCCAGTTTAGAATCTCAACACGGTGCACTGTTTTTCCATAGATCAGTTGGATTTACTGGCTTTGTGATCTCTAGGAGCAAAGGGTTTCCCTAAACAAGCCTCTGTCACGTGCAATAGGGCCATAATACGGGAAGATATAGGAGCAGAGTTAGGCCATTTGGCCCATCGGGTCTGCTCCGCCATTTCATTATGCTGATTCATTTTTCCCCACAGCCCCAGTCTACTGACTAATCTCCGTATCCCTCTTGACTTGATCGATCAAGAATTTGTCAAACTGCCTTAAATATAAATAAAGACGTCGCTTCCCTAGCTGCCTGTGGGAAATAGATCCACTGATTCACCACTCTCCGGCTAAAGCCGTTCCTCACCAGCTCCGTTTTAAACAATGCATCTCAATTCACACACGAGGAAATCTGCAGGTGCTGGAATGCAAGCAACACACAAAAAGTGGAACACAACAGGTCAGGCAGCGTCTATAGGGAGAAGCACTGTCGACAATTCGGGCCGAGACTATTCGTCAGGACTAACTGAAAGAAAAGATAGTAAGATATTTGAAAGTAGGTGGGGGAGGGGAAATGCAAAATGATAGGAGAAGACCGGAGGGGGTGGGGTGAAGCTGAGAGCCGGAAAGGTGATTGGGAAAAGAGATACAGAACTGGAAAAGGGAAAGGATCATGGGACGGGAGGCCTAGGGAGAAAGAAAGGGGGAGGGGAGCACCAGATTGAGATGGAGAACAGGCAAAGTGATGGGCCGAGAGAGAACAAAAAGGGGAGGGGGAGGTAAATAAATAAATCAGGGAAGGAGCATTTCTGATGAGTTTTGGCGTGATGTGGGTCAACAGGCGCTGCTTGTGAAATGAAGCCCGTTGTTGACGGCCGGCGACGGTTTTCTTGTGACAACATTTGTCCGGATGAAGACGCAATAATATCTTAATGTTAGTGTTAATAAAACAAAATTAATAGATTTTCTGTAATCGAGAATCTCTCAGAAATATACAACAAAAGTTGTTCAGATTTCCTCTGGGGGCAATTTGTCCAAAGTGCTTGGTTTGATTTCAGCAGAACTGCGACTCCCGGTAACGGGACAGGTGAGGAATGTTTGAGCTCAAACTCGTCCAGCGTCGGGAAGCCCGTCCTCACGCAGGGTGAAGAACAAAACCTTTCAGAATCCCTTCCACAGCCTGGGATTCGCTAAATTAAACAGCGAACCTCCGCCCCATTGGTTGTGATGGAAGAACAAGGGAAATGTGAGATCTACACGGAAATCCGGACAGAACCGAGCTGCCACCGCGACTGACTGTCACCCCAGTCTTTAATATTCCCGACTGTGCCTCCTCCATTTGTCCCAGTCCCCTCTCCTCCCGATATCCGACACGTCCCAGACTGGCGAGGGTTTGCGGAGACAGAACTGCTGTAATCCACATTTACCCCGTCTCACTCGGACCTGTGTATCTGTAATGAGCGATAGACGCAATATAACCGAATCGCCTCGGGAGCAGCGGCTCAGACTGAAATCCCGGTGCATGGTGATCACACCGGTCACCCGGGAACTCACTGAACTCCGCCCCGTTTCAACATCAGAGGTAAATGGTGTGTCTGCTGCTCAGGAACCAGTGAGCGTTTACCCCGCCGCTCGGCATCTGTCGGGATAGGGAGGGAATACTAGGGGAGAAGGGAAATGTTCAAGTGAACGAATTAATTTTTGACCAAATGGATTGAAAGAAAAGACATTGTTAACTTCAATCACAAACATTCTCTGATTGGTTTGTACTGAGTCGGCGCAGAAGAACCTTTCGCTCCGACAGCGACATCCGAAATCTCTCAGAGGACAGAGTCCCGTCTCTGATCTCTCTCTCTCTTGATCTTTAACACAGAGACGCGCGCACGCACAAACACACACACACACACACACACACACACACACACACACACACACGCACGCACGCACGCACGCACGCACGCACGCACGCACGCACGCACGCACGCACGCACGCACGCACACACACACACACACACACACACACACACACACACACACACACACACACACACAATTCAGAATAACTGAGGGACTGTTCGGAATGTCGCCGTTCAGAATGCCACAGTTCACAGATCGATTTCTTTAATTAAATTGCACAAAACGCACATTAAAACAGTAGATGATGGGAGTTTGAGGTAACATTAAAATACTGGAATCTAATAAAGTCTGATAGCAATTGTAGCAAGTGGACATCAGATTGCAGACACCGGAGAACCTGCGTTTCTATATCATTCTTTTTATAGTTTTGTTCCCCCGTAACAGAATTATTTAAAGACAGTATTGAGACAACTTTGTTCACAGTTGACTGTGAGCGCGGAATGTCGAACCATTTGGACTTGTTTTCAGCAGAGAAGCCGCTCCCGCTCTGAGGAATGTCTGCGTGTCGGAATCCGCCCTGCGGACAGGCAGCAGCTTGACACAGAAACCCGCGCTGTGAGTCTCACAGAACAGCAACCCGGCCCCTCCCCCACAGCTACTAAATGATCCTCGCCTGATTGTCTGTATGAAGGGGGAAGAAAGCGACCTGAAAATAATATCCAGATGGAGACAGAACATTCTTGGATAATTGAGGTGAGACGAATTCAGCTTCTGATATTTATTTCCGATCTTTATTTCTAATCAGCACCTTATCTGTGTTTTGGATTGTAACCCTCCACTTGCGGAGGTGGTGTTATTGACGCTGCAGTTTTCGTTTGAACTATTGAGATCGTCGCGATTAAAAAAAGATACAGTTCTCAGATCAGGGGTTACGATTTCAATCACACGGGCGAAAGGCTGTTTCGGCAGTAGGAGCTTCGTTTCAAAGTCTTATCACTTCAGATGAATTCGTGTTGTTTTCTCTTTGCGAATGTGTTTATTGTGGGTGTTTCAAGCTGATTTCCTCAATGTCCTGCGGAAGCAAAGACTTTAATTCTGTTCAAGGACTCGATACGTAGTCAGCAGTTGTGGGGGACGGGGGGAGGTGACCAGTTACAGTCAGAGGCGGGCGGCGCTGCGGAATAAAAACCATGATTTCTCTGCGTGGGGCAGAAGGCTGGATGGCTGAATGGCCAATTTCTGCGTGGTATGTTCACAGGAAAATCCCTGACCACAGTTATTCTGAACCGGTTTAATGAGTACAGTCCAAGGCACATATGTTACCTCTCGCAAAACCGAAAACAAACATTGCAGTAATTATATCATCCACTGCGCTGACATAGATGTTACGTAACAATGGACCCAGCGCCGATCCCCGCGGCACCCGACTACTCACTGGCGAGGATCAGTCCATCTTCTACCCCTTACTGACTTCTCCCGAGAAGCCGATGTCAAAGCCAGTTTAACACATCATCTCGAATGCCAGACCTCTGAAATCTCTTAACTAACCTCCCACGTGAGACTCTGCCAAATACCTTGCTAAATTGTTCAAAATTATTCTGGAATATTTTTAATTCGGTATATCAAGTGTCCTTTCTCCCAGATCATGAAGGAGACAGACAGACAGGGTGTCAGACAGAGTGGTCAGCAGCACTGGGGCTCCACAGTGGACTGTCCTGTCTCACTTTCTCTTCACCATCTACACCTCGGACTTCAACTACTGCACAGAGTCTTGCCATCTTCAGACGTTTTCTGATGACTCTGCCATAGTTGGATGCATCAGCAAGGGAGATGAGATGAGATGAGCTGAGCCGACAGTGGGAAACATTGTCACTTGGTGCAAGCAGAACATTCTGCAGCTTAATGTGGAAAAGACTCAGGAGCTGGTGGTGGACCTGAGGAGGGCTAAGACACCGGTGACCCCTGTTTCCATCCAAGGGGTCAGTGTGGACATGGTGGAGGATTAACAATACCTGAGGATACGAATTGGCAATACACTGGACTGGTCAAAGAACGCTGAGGCTGTTTACAAGAAAGGTCAGAGCCGTCTGTATTTCCTGAGGAGACTGAGGTCCTTTAACATCTGCCGGATGATGCTGACGCTGTTCGACGAGTCTGTGGTGGCCAGTGCTATCATGTTTGCTGTTGTGTGCTGGGGCAGCAGGCTGAGGGTAGCAGACACCAATAGAATCAACAAACTCATTCTTTAGGCCAGTGATGTTGTGGGGGTGGAACTGGACTCTCTGACGGTGGTGTCTGAAAAGAGGATGCTGTCCAAGTTGCATGCCATCTTGAACAATGTCTCCCATCCACTCCATAAAGTACTGGTTAGGCACAGGAGTACATTCAGCCGGAGACTCATTCCACCGAGATGTAACACTGAGCGTCATAGGAAGTCATTCCTACCTGTGGCCATCAATCTTTACAACTCCTCCCTCGGAGTGTCAGAGACACTGAGCCAATAGGCGGGTCCTGGTCTATTCAGAATAACTGAGGGACTGTTCGGAATGTCTCCGGTCAGAATGCCACAGATCACAGATCGATTTCTTTAATTAAATTGCACAAAAGCGCACATTAAAACAACAGATGATGGGAGTTTCAGGTAACATTAAAATACTGGAAACTAATAAAGTCTGATAGCAATTGTAGCAAGTGGACAATCAGATTGCAGACACTGGAGAACCTGCTTTTCTATATCATTCTTTTTTTATAGTTTATTCCCTGTAACAGAAGTATTTAAAGACAGTATTGAGACAATTTTGTTCACAGTTGACTGTGAGCGCAGAATGTCGAACCATTTGGACTTGTTTTCAGCAGAGAAGCCGCTCCCGCTCTGAGGAATGTCTGCGTGTCGGAATCCGCCCTGCGGACAGGCAGCAGCTTGACACAGAAACCCGCGCTGTGAGTCTCACAGAACAGCAACCCGGCCCCTCCCCCATATGTACGAAATGATCCTCGCCTGATTGTCTGTATGAAGGTGGAAGAAAGCGACCTGAAAATAATATCCAGACGGAGACAGAACATTCTTGGATAATTGAGGTGAGACGAATTCAGCTTCTGATATTTATTTCCGATCTTTATTTCTAATCAGCACCTAATCTGTGTTTTGGATTGTAACCCTCCACTTGCGGAGGTGGTGTTATTGACGCTGCAGTTTTCGTCTGAACTATTGAGATCGTCGCGATTAAAAAAAGATACAGTTCTCAGATCAGGGGTTACGATTTCAATCACACGGGCGAAAGGCTGTTTCGGCAGTAGGAGTTCCGTTTCCAAGTCTTGTCATTTCAGATGAATGCGTGTTGTTTTCTCTTTGCGAATGTGTTTATTGTGGGCGTTTCAATCTGATTTCCTCAATGTCCTGCAGAAGCAAAGACTTCAATTCTGTTCAGGGCCTCGATACGTAGTCAGCAGTGGTGGGGGACGGGGGGGGGGGGGGGCGGGTGAAGGTGGGAGGTGACCAGTTGCAGACAGAGGCGGGCGGCGCTGCGGAACAAAAACCATGATTTCACTGCGTGGGGCAGAAGGCTGGATGGGCAAAATGGCCAATTTCTGCGTGGTGTGTTCACAAGAAAATCCCTGACCACAGTTATTCTGAACCGATTTAATGAGTACAGTCCATGGCACATATGTTACCTCTCGCAAAACCGAAAACAAACATTGCAGTAATTATATCATCCACTGCGCTGACATAGATGTTACGCAACAATGGACCCAACACCGATCCCTGCGGCACCCGACTACTCACTGGCGAGGATCAGTCAATCTTCTACCCCTTTCTGACTTCTCCCGAGAAGCCGATGTCAAAGCCAGTTTAGCACATCATCTCGAATGCCAGATCTCTGAAATCTCTTAACTAACCTCCCACGTGAGACTCTGCCAAATACCTTGCTAAATTGTTCAAAATTATTTTGGAATATTTTTAATTCGGTATATCAAGTGTCCTTTCTGCCAGATCATGAAGTTGTCAGACAGACAGAGTGTCAGACAGAGTGATCAGCAGCACTAGGGGCCACAGGGGACTGTCCTGTCTCCCTTTCTCTTCACCATCTACACCTCGGACTTCAACTACAACACAGAGTCTTGCCATCTTCAGAAGTTTTCTGATGACTCTGCCAGAGTTGGATGCATCAGCAAGGGAGATGAGATGAGATGAGCTGAGGCGACGGTGGGAAACTTTGTCACTTGGTGCAAGCAGAATCATCTGCAGCTGAATGTGGAAAAGACTAAGGAGCTGGTGGTGGACCTGAGGAGGGCTAAGGCACCGGTGTCACCTGTTTCTATCCAAGGGGTCAGTGTGGATATGGTGAAGGGTTACAAATACCTGGGGATACGAATGGACAATAAACTGGACTGGTCAAAGAACACTGAGGCTGTCTACAAGAAGGGTCAGAGCCGTCTCTATTTCCTGAGGAGACTGAGGTCCTTTAACATCTGCCGGACGATGGTGAGGATGTTCTACGAGTCTGTGGTAGCCAGTGCTATCATGTTTGCTGTTGTGTGCTGGGGCAGCAGGCTGAGGGTAGCAGACAGCAACAGAATCAACAAACTCATTCGTAAGGCCAGTGATGTTGTGGGGGTGGAACTGGACTCTCTGACGGTGTTGTCTGAAAAGGGGATGCTGTCCAAGTTGCATGCCATCCTGGACAATGACTCCCATCCACTCCATAAGGTACTGGTTAGGCACAGGATACATTCAGCCGGAGACTCATTCCACCGAGATGTAACATTGAGCGTCATAGGAAGTCATTCTTACCTGTGGCCATCAAACTTTACAACTCCTTCCTCGGAGTGTCAGACACCCTGAGCCAATAGGCTGGTCCTGGACTTATTTCCACTTGGCATGATTAACTTATTATTTAATTATTTATAGTTTTATATTGCTATGTTTCTTCACTATTCTTGGTTGCTGCGACTGTAACGAAAACACAATTTCCCTCGGGATCAATAAAGTATTTCTGTCTGTCTTTTTGTCTTGCCACAATCCGGTCCGCTAGCCACTCCTTTTCCCTGTGTTCCACTGGGCTCCTTGATTAGGGCACCTGATCCTTTTTCGAACCGGCAGTACAGAAACTCCGGCTCACATCTACCCGCTGCGGGTGCGTCTCCGGGGTTGTGTGGCAATGCTCGTTCCGGGCCGCCAAGAATTTGGACCATCTTACAAGCCAGTGCGGCAATTCACTTTCCGGGACGCCGAGAATAGTGGACTCTAAGTTGCTTCGGTGCCCGGGGTTGCTTTGTGAATTCTGTTGTTTTCCTGGCCAGCTGATTTGCCGGCCGTTTACCGCCACTCCGAGCCACGATACGAATGGACTGTCATTGTTTAGTTTTGTCGTATCGTGTCCAGCTGAGGATTGCAGGTCGTTTGCCGCTATTTCGAATCAAGATCCGAATTGTCTGTCGTTGTTTGTTTTTGTCCTCTTGTGTCCAGCTGAGTGTTGCAGACCGTTGTGCCGCTACTCCGAGCCAAGATACGAATGGACTATCGTTGTTTGGTTTTGTCGTCCCCCGTCCAAATCCAAGTCCAAGTCCAGGCTCCGTGTCCGAGTCCCAAGTCCAGGCTCCATGTCTGTAGCCACTCTTTTCCTTCTGTGGGCAAGCCAGTTCTGGATCCACAAGGCAATGTCCCCTTGGATCCATTGCCTCCTTACTTTCTCAATTAGCCTCGCATGGGGTACCTTATCAACTGCCTCACTGAAATCCATATACACTACATCTACGGCTCTACCTACATCAATGTGTTTAGTCACATCATCAAAAAAACCAGTCACGCTCGTAAGGCACGACTTGTCTTTGACAAAGCCATGCTGACTACTCCAAATCATATTATGCCTCTCCAAATGTTCATAACTACCGCCTCTCAAGATCTTCTCTATTAACTTACCAACCACAGAATTAAGACTCACCTGTCCGTAATTTCCTGGGCTATCCCTACTCCCTTTTTGAATGAGGGAACAACATCCGCAACCCTCCAATCATACTTCTGTTATCCTGCTTTATATTATTGGCTAGTCTGCTCTCATATTTCATCTTTTCTATTTTTATAGCTGTTATTAGTTGCCTTTTGTTGGATTTTAAAAGTTTTCCAATCATCCATCTTCCTACTCAGCTTGCTGCCTTATTTGCCATTTCCATGGCTTTTATGCAGTTCTTAACTTCCTTTGTCAGCCATGGTTGCCTACCCGTAGCATTTGAGAATTTGCTCCTTTGTGCGGCATAATAATCCTGTGCCTTGTGAGCTTCTCCCAGGAACCTCAGCCATCTCTGCTCTGCCGTCATCCTGTCAGTATCCTCCTCGAATCCAGCTGGGCAAGCTCCCCTCTCATGCCTCAGTAATTCCCTTTGTTCCAATGCGATGCTGATACATGTGAGTTATGCTTCACCTTCTCCAACTGCAGTATGAATTCGATCATATTATGCCCACTGCCTCCTAAGGGTTCCTTTACGTTAAGCTTCCTAATAAGATCTGGATTATTACTCAAGACCCAGTCTAAGATAGCCTTTCCCCGAGTAGGCTCAAGCACAAGCTGCTCTAAAGAGCCATCTCGTAGCCATTCAATAAATTCGCTCTTACCAATAGAGACACACCACAGCCTATGACCTCCTGCCTGTCCTTTCGAAAAAAATGTATATCCTTTGATATTTATCTCCCAACTGTGGGCTTCTTTCAGCCACGAATGTCTCCCAACAGGTCTAGTAAATATGCCCACGAGAATATAGGCCCCCCTCGGGTTTGGTACAGTTCCCACCCGTACAATTGTGAAATTACCATGTGCAACAGCAGTATTTCATTGATTTTCTGGCCATTACAAGCTGCAATGATATACTGACACTCGAGTGTATTGTTGGGCAGCCTCTGCTGAGAACAAGCCCTCTTGAAGCGACATGTCCCAACGTAACATTTCTTTTAGTCCTGTGCAAATACCAACCAGTAATTTACATTTATTAATGTCAGGTATCGTTAGGTATTTTCTATGAATTGAATTGTCAGATTCTTTGACCCTGTGATTAAGGAGAAGTGGGAATTGGAAGGAAGCTCTGTTCTCATTTCAAAGTGTACAAAGCGAACGGGATATACCTTGCAGGCAGGTCTGCTGGAGTTGCTGGTGTCTGTTTAAACTCGGCTGATATGAAGGATGGAACCTGCGTGTTAGGTCAAATGATGGAGCAGTTGATATAAGTGTAGACTCGACATTCAGCGAGACTGTGTCAGGATAAGCTGTGGACAGGGCGTCATGTAGTCAGTTGGATGCTTTGAAATGTGTTCACGTCAATACAGTAAGTATGAAGAATAGCAGTAACTTAGTACAATGTTCAGTAGATAGATGATACATGTTTACACCGTATTTTATGAGTAAAAGTCGGAAACACTAAGGAAATAATCACACTGGGAGTGTTCTATCGCACCTGCCCACCCCAGTGTTCATCAGTTGACGTTTCAGACCGAATCCCTTCAACAGGATTAGTGTAATAGCAGGAAAGGTGTAATCGCTCTGGAAGTATTCTATAGCCTCCCCTCCCGCTAGTGGCATTGGTACCATGAGGAGATGATAAGCTGGTAGCTTCTGGAAAGGTGAAAATATAACTTGATTGTTATAGTTGATGATTTCAATTTCCCTAGTGTTGATTCTCACCTCTTTATTAAAAAATGCTTCAGAAAACTGGGCAGAATGTTATGCGAGTCCCGGAAGAATTCTTGACATACTATGTGGATGGGCTAGCCGGATGAGATGCCGTACTGTGTCTGGCACCAGGCAGTGAACTTGATTAGCCGCCAGTCATCTATGTGGGCTTCCTTTTTGGAGGTGGAGCGCAAACTAGGGAATGAGATTTATGGTGAGAGGGGAATATTTACAAGGTATATGATCCACCAGTTTTT
Source organism: Hemitrygon akajei (assembly GCF_048418815.1). Classification (NCBI taxonomy): domain Eukaryota; kingdom Metazoa; phylum Chordata; class Chondrichthyes; order Myliobatiformes; family Dasyatidae; genus Hemitrygon; species Hemitrygon akajei. Next base: position 8,500,356 of record NW_027331931.1, read on the forward strand.
CAAACTTGTACAATATGTGTAGTGAGCTGCCAGAGGAATAGCAGCATCATTCAAGAAGCAGTTTAGATTGGTGCATAGAGGCTCGGGGCCCGGAGCGATTTGGGACTACCACGGGAAATTGGGAGCATCATGGTGGTCACTGTGGTCGGCATAGTCCCACTGGGCAGAAGGGACTGTATGCATGGTCTGTGACTCTCTCATTGGGATTCAACAGGTATCAGTGGACAGGCATAAAGATATGGTGTGAATGTTGATGGTAATGGGGAATGTTTGCTCCCTACGGCGACTGCTGCTCCGATACAGAGGATGAAAACACTGTCAGGTTTGCAAAGTAGTCGTGCTATCTCTGACTCACCAATAAGAGACAATCTCACTCGATGACTGCTTGTTGTGTGTAATTCAGAATGTCACCAGCAGGTGGGGCTTTCGTCCAGCTGGACCAAAGTGTAAGGAGGCGAGGCCCTGAGGGAGGATACAGGTAGGTGAGAAGAGGCAAAAAGTCAGTGACGGGAATAGAGAGAAATTTGTTTATCCGGAGGAGGAATTGATTTCATGCATTCATGTTGGAGGCTACCAAGGAATACAAGGTGGAATCGCAAACAAGAGAATATCTGCAGATAACACACACAAAATGCTGCTGGAACACTGCAGGCCAGTCAGCATCTATAGGGGGAAGCACTGTCGACGTTTCGGGCCGAGACCCTTCGTCAGGACTGTGTCTGCTGTGTTCCACCAGCATTTTGTGTGTGTTGTTTGAATTTCCAACATCTGCAGATTTCCTCGTGTTTGCTCTTTAAAATCTGCAGATGTTGGAAATTGCTCTTTAAATTGCTCTTTAAAATGCTGGAGGAACCCAGACAGGCCAGACGGCATCTACGGAAAAGAGTAAACAGACGGCGTTCCGAGACCTAGAGTCATGTTGAAGGAGCTTGTGTTATGTGCCATGTGCAGAAGTTCGCTGACGACACGGCCATAGTGGGGTGTGTCAGGAATGGACAGGAGGAGGAGTATAGGAAACTGATACAGGAGTTTGTGATATGGTGCAACTCAAACTACCTGCGTCTCAATATCACCAAGACCAAGGAGATGGTGGTGGACTTTAGGAGACCTAGGCCTCATATGGAGCCAGTGATCATTAATGGAGAATGTGTGGAGCAGGTTAAGACCTACAAGTATCTGGGAGTACAGTTAGACGAGAAGCTAGACTGGACTGCCAACACAGATGCCTTGTGCAGGAAGGCACTGAGTCGACTGTACTTCCTTAGAAGGTTGGCGTCATTCAATGTCTGTAGTGAGATGCTGAAGATGTTCTATAGGTCAGTTGTGGAGAGCGCCCTCTTCTTTGTGGTAGCGTGTTGGGGAGGCAGCGTTAAGAAGAGGGACGCCTCACGTCTTAATAAGTTGGTAAGGAAAAGCTCTGTCGTGGGCAAAGTACTGGAGAGTATAACATCGGTAGCTGAGCGAAGGGCGCTGAGTAGGCTACGGTCAATTATGGAAAACCCTGAACATCCTCTACATAGCACCATCCAGAGACAGAGAAGCAGTTTCAGCGACAGGTTGCTATCGATGCAATGCTCCTCAGACAGGATGAAGAGGTCAATACTCCCCAATGCCATTAGGCTTTACAATTCAACCGTCAGGAGTAAGATATGATAAAGTGCCGGGGTTGATTGTATTTAATGTATCTAAGTAAACTACTTAAGAACTTTTTAAAAGCTATTATTAATGCTTTTTGAGAGAGTGATTTAGATGCATATCATATTTTTACTGAGTAATTTATGTAATTAGTTTTGCTAAAACAAGTGTATGGGACATTGGAAAAAATGTTGAATTTCCCCATGGGGATGAATAAAGTATCTATCTATCTATCTATCTATCTATCTATCTATCTATCTATCTATCTATCTATCTATCTATCTATCTATCTATGTTGGAGTAATCATCAGATCAGTAAACAATGACCATTGGTTTAATGGCCGTCAATCACAGGAATGGCCATGTTTTTCGGTGCCTTTGACTTGGACCTTGTTCCTAACTGGAACAGTCGCTGTGTCAGAGCTTCACAGCCTCTTTCTGTTGAGGGCCAGGAGAGGAAGAGGGGCACATCTGTGGCATTCTGCTCACTCCATTCCCCTTCCTGCCACCGTGAGTTACTATCATCACTCTCTCCTGCAAGTCTCCTGTCATTCCCGCCACGCCAGCCATCCGGATTTCTTGTCTCTCTCCATTGTCGACCTCAGTTCAAACCACCCCTCCCTCTGCGATTCACTTCCCCAACCCCCTCCACTGGTGAGATCTCTTTTTCTCAATCCTCTCCCTCCTGTGGGGATCTCTCTTCCCCATCAACCCCTCCTGCGCAATCTCTGTTGTCCATCATTCGCCTGTGTGAATTATCCCACTAACTCCTTTGGATTATTTCCCACCCATACTCCACCTTCTATAGGACTTCCTCGCATCCATCCCCCTAGTCCCCTCTGAGCCTCTCATGTCAGAAATATTTCCGTCCGTCGGCGAGTCAGTTTACCGAGCACACTGGAGCTGGGCTGTGAGGGGCACTGACAGACTGACACTTCCGGAAGGTTTGATGCTTCGTGAATTTTACTTTATTTTATTGTAAAGATAAGGAAGAGGAACAGGACCTACGGACCCAGCAATTTCTTGCCATCCTATTACACCAATATGACCAATTAACCCACGGAACGGTACACCTATGGGAAGTGGGAAGAAACTGGAGCACCCGGAGAAAACACACACAGTCACGGGCAGAATGGACAAACAGACAGTCTCGGGAATGGAACCCGGTCGTTGGTGCTTTGATAGCAGAATGCTCACTGCTACACTACAGTGCAGATCCTAAATTACCCATGGCAGAGAAACTCCTCCGGACCCAGGGTTTGAATCGCTTTGTTTATGTTTGTTTAGACTTGGCTGGAATGACGAGATTGATTCAGAGTGGAACCCGAGTCTGCGGCTCTGAGGAACCCGGAGTGTAAAATAAAGAAACTGCGGTAAGTACCAGACTGTGGGAGATTGTGTTTACAGTCACTGGGTGTCTGACACTGAACATTAATGTGATCAGTAATTGTGTTACTGATGAACACTGGGGATTTGTACCGCTTTTGAGCAGCGTCCAATCTGAATCCGCAGTGTCCGCTGAATCCGAAGACGTCGCCCAATCAGGTTCGCCGGCTGAGTACGTAAAGCATCGGCGCGCGGCAGGGAAGCTGGGAATTGTACAGAATAGTCGGTTTGCCCCTGAACATGGTGGGGCGGGGGGATTAAATCCCCAGCATGGAATAAATCCTTGGTCGCTGATTCACAACAGTCCACGGGTTGATTACACAAAGATCCGAAGTAAATATCCGAAGTTGTATTGTTCACTCCTAAATTCCCCAAGTATGTTCTTGGATCCGTTTTGAGGTCGTTGAAACTGCCCCGTCCACTACACCAAACGCTCCCTCTCGCCAGTCTGGGAAGAGGCCGGGTTACTGATTGATTCGGAAGGTTCGGGTTGTTGTTCTGAGAGACTCGGGGCTCAGGTCTGTGTGACAGCAGCGGCCTGTCCGCCCACATTCCTCAGGACAGGGAGCGGCCTTTCTTCTGAAATCAGATCCTACCGGTTCAACGATTCACTCTCATTCAGGTGTGAACAACACCACTTTAATATTGTATTTAACCATTTCTGCTGCAGGGAAGATTGTTAGGATCATTAACGTGATTCAAAGAAAACTACCTGGGGTCTTCAACTCGCAACTTCACCAGTCACTCTACCCCGTTCGCAGCGAGTTTCCAGCATTTTATTTTTACTCCAGACTCGCGTCATCTGCATTATTTAAAAATATTTTTAAATATAAAAAAAAACAAATTTTAGAAAAAAAGAATTGTAAGGAAAGATCGAGTAGGTTCGAACTTTATTCCTTTGAACGAAGAGGATCGAGAGGAGATATAACAGAGGTAGAGAAAATTATGAGACAGATTGAGGGGATAAACGCAATCACTCGTTTTCAACTGAGGTTGGGTGGAGCTAAAAGCAGAGGTCATGGGTGAAGGGTTGAAGATGTAAAGTTTCAGGGGATCATGAGGGGAAACATCTTCACTCAGAAGGTCCTGAGAGTGCGAACGTGCTGCTGGCTACACATGTTACAAGCAAGTTCGATTTCAACCATTAAGAGACAGTCTGGATGGGAGGGGTGTGGAGGTGTGTGGAGATCTTTGGCCCCGGTACAGCTCGAAGGGATAGGCAGTTTAAATGGCTCAGCCGAAAGGCCTGTTTCTGTGTTGTACTTTTCTATGTCACCTTGATCTCTGGTACATAACAGAGACAACGGGTTGGTTAAACAAAAATCAGAAATCATCTTCATAAGTTTAATTTCTCACAGCTTAATTCCCCAAGAATATTCTAACAAGGAGGATATGCTCTGAGGACCTTTCAAGCTGTCCCTTCTCTGCCCCACCCGCTGATCTTTCGTAACCATGGTAACACACAAAATGCTGGAGGAACCCAGCAGAACCGGTAGCATCTGTGGAACGGAGAAATAAGTCGAGTTTTCGGGCCAAGACCCTTCAGTGGAACTGGAAATGAGGGTAAAAGAGGGCAGATCATGGATGCGGGAGGTTGTTCTGGAAAACTCGGAGCTCAGGGTCTCTGTGAAAGCATCTGCTGGACCCGCACATTCCTCGGAACAGGGAACGGCCTTTCTGCTGAAATCTAATCCGACCGGTTCGACAATTCACTGTCATTCAGGTGTGAAATAACTCACTTTTATAATGTATTTGACCATTTCTGCTGCGGGGAAGACCGATAGAAACATTAATGTGTTTTTAAGAAATTTGCCTGGGGTCTCGAACCCGCAGCATTACCCGTTACAATGCTGCGAGTGTTTGCTGCGAGTTACCAGAATTTTATGTTCCCCTCGGACTCGCATCATCTGCAATTATTCTACAAGTCTTTTCAGGATTCCTTCAAAGAATCAGTCCGTGGCATTCCTAACCGCAACATTAACTTGGCAATGTTCCCAGTTACCGCTGCCAGTAATTTTTAAATGTTTCCTGTAACCGCGAGGGTGAGGGGGGAGGGAGAGGCTGATAGAAAGGAGGAGAGGGCGGGTTGAAGGGGTGAGCAGGCGGAGGAGGGGCAGGATGAGTATGTGGAAGTTGCAGGGGGGAAGATAAAGTTAGGTCGGGAGCAGGAAGAGTGGGAGAGTGTTAAAGAGATGGGGGCATGGAGAGGGCGAGAGAGAGGGGAAGACAGAGAAAGAGGGGTCAGTGAAACAGCTGGAGGGAAAGGGGGAGAAAGGAGGGGACAAATGGAGGGCGGAGCAAGGGAAAGTTTGAGAGAAAGGGTGTGAGGCATAGGGATTGGGTATGTGAGAGGGGGAGACAGCGTGGCTGGGAGAGATGAGAAAGAATTGGAGAGAGGGTGAGTTACGGGTAAGGAGGGGGAATAGGAGAGGAGAAAGAAAGGTGGGAAAAGGGGGAGAAGGGAGAGAGTGGAGGGAGAGCGTTCAGCAGAATGGGGAAGACGATGATGGAGAAGGGTGCGAGGAGGGTTGGGTGAGAGACAGGAAGGAGTGTGCAGGACGAGACGAGTGGGAGGTGTGAGAGAGAAGTGCAGTGAGCAAGAAGGGTGAGTGACCGGGAAGCATAGGGGAGAGGAATGAGTGAGGTGGGCGGCAAAGGAGAGAGGGGTGTGGAGGGGTACTTATTGCATCTCGTGATCACAATGCCACCAGATTCAAAGGAATTATGGAAAGGGGTATCTGCATGGGCTGAGATTAAAATTTAGAAAGGACAATTTTGATGGTAGCGGAATTGACCTGGCCACTGTGGAATAGGACAGGCTGTTGTCTGGAAAAGGCGTTCTAATAAGTGGGAGAAAGTAACAATCTACATGAGGGTGTTACCACGAAATTTGATGAAGACAATGCAGTGGATATAGTCTTCATGATCTTTAGAAGGGAATTGCCAAGGTCTCGCATGGGAGGATAGTCAAGACGGTCCAGTCACTCGGCATTCAATAGGCTGGATAAGACATTGTCTTGGTGGGAGAAACCGGAAAGTAGCTGTAGATGGTTACCTCTCTGACTGGAGGCCTGTGACTAATGAAAAGCTGCAGAGATCAGCGCCGGCTCGGTTGTTCTTTGTCATCGAAAGCAACAATGTACATGATAGTGTAGTTAACTGGATAAGCAAATTTGCAGATAACACCAAGATTAGGGGTGTAGTGGATAACGAGGAAGGTTATCATGACTCTCAGCGGGAATTGGGCCGGCTGCAAAAATGGGCGAAAACCGTCAAAGGCAATTTAACGCGGACAAGTGCGAGGTGTTACACTCCGGTAGAAACAGCCGGGGTAGGACTGAAGCAGTGAACGATAGGGTACTGAGGAGTGTGGAAGAACGAAGGGATCTGGGGTTACGATTCCATAATTCATTGAAAGTAGCGTGACAGTCAGATAGGGTCGTAAAGAAAACATTTTCAAACATTCGCCTTTATAAATCTATGCATTGAGTTCAGGAGATGGGGTGTTATGTTGAATTTGTATAAGACTTTGGAGTACAGTGTGAAGAATTGGTCACCGACCTGCAGTAAAGATGTGAATAAGGTTATCGGAGTGCTGAAAAATTGTACAAGGACGTTGCCGGGTCTGGATGAACTGAGTCACAAGGACAGATTGAACAGGTTGGAAGATTGAGAGGAGATTTGATCGAGGTATACAAAATTATGAGGTATATAGGTAGGGTAAGTGCAAGCAAGGTTTTTCCACTGAGGATGAGCGGGATTGCAACCAGAGGTCATGGGTGATTGGTGAAAGATGAAGAGTTTAAGAGGAACATGAGCGGAAACTTCTTCGCTCAGAGGGTCGTGGAATGAGCGGCCAGCAAGAGTAGTGCATGAGAACACGGTCTCACTGTTTAACTGATCGTTTGGATGGTAGGGGTTTGGTGGACTGTGGCCCCAGCGCAGGTCGGTGGGATTAATCATTTGGACGGCAGGGGTATGGTGGGCTGCGGCCCCAGCGCAGGTCGGTGGGATTAATCATTTGGATGGTAGGGGTATGGTGGGCTGTGGCCCCGGCGCGGGTCGGTGGGATTAATCATTTGGATGGTAGGTGTATGGTGGTCTGTGGCCCCAGCGCAGGCCGATGAGATTAGGCAGTTTAAATTCCTCGGCCAAAGTGCTGTTCCTGTGCTGGACTTTTCTATGACTCTTTGACTCCTTGATCTCCGATCCATAATACAGACAACAAGCTGATTAAATGATGGCTCAAAATAAATAACAGAAGTTGAATTATTCACACCTAATTCCAAGAATATTCCAACAGTGTAGTTATGTTTGAAGTCGTTTCACACTGCCTTGCTCACTACCCCACACGCTCCCTCTCGCCGATCTTTCCTACCCATGGAAACACACAAGATGCTGGAGGAACTCAGCAGGTCCGGCAGCATCTATGGAACTGAATAATAAATGGACGTTTCAGGCCGAGACACCTCAGTGGTATTCGAAAGGAATGAGGAAGAGGCCAGATCATTGATTTGGGCGATGCGGGTTGTTGTTCTGTTTGACTCTGAGCTCAGGGTCTGTGTGCCAGCAGCTTCCTGTCCGGGCGCATTCCTCAGAACCGGGAGCGGCCTTTCTGCTGAAATCAAATCTAATCGGTTTGACAATTCGCTCTCCTTCGGGTGTGAACAAATTCACTTTAATATTGTATTTAACCATTTCAGCTGCAGGGTAGAGTGATAGAATCTTTAACATGCCTAAAAGAAAATTTCCTAAGGTCTCGAACCCGTAACGTTACCAATTACAGTTGCTGCCCTGTTTGCTGCGAGTTTCCAGTATCTTGTGTTTACCTCAGACTCGTATCGTCTGCAGTTGGGTTAAAAATAATCTTCAAAGATCTTTTACATAAATCAGTCCATGGCATTCCCAGTCGCGACTTTCCTTAATATGAAGAACATTTCCCCGGAACTGCAATCTGGAGCGTTCCCAGTTACAGATTCCTCGAATCTTTCAAATGCTGTTGAGGTGAGGGTGAGGGGCAGGAGCAGAGTGAGGGATGAACAGGATCAACAGGAAGCTGAAGATGAAGGTGAGTGTAAGGGGAGGCAGCTCAGAGACAGAAACACAGAGGGGGGAGTGTTACAGAGAAAAGGGGAGGGAGAGCGAGATAGAGCTGGAGAGGGGGAGAGATAGAGGGAGAGAAATAGAGTGGGACGGTTGGTGAGTGGTTGAGTGAGAAGGGTAGAGAGGTTTGGAGTTTGAATGAAATGGGGGAGAGGAGGAGACAGAGGGGAGGGAGTAAGGGGATGTGTGAGCACAAGGGAGAGTGTGATGGTAGGAATGGAGCCGGAGTGACATTGTGTGAGTTAGGGACAGGAGCTGAGGATTGTGGGGTGAGAGAGGGTAAGGGAGGATTAGTGAGTACGTGGGGGTGTGGTGGGATGGGTGACGGACAGGGCAGAGGGCATGAAGGGCTGAGTGATAGGGGAGGCGAGGAGAGAGGGATGAGTAAAATGGGTGACAAGGGCCTACGGTGTGGACTATGCAGTGAGGATGAAGAGTGACAGATGGGCGGCGAGGAAAAATGGGTGAGTGTAAATGCCTTCAATGAGAGAGGGGTGAGGGAGGGGTTTGAGGCAGGAATGAAGGTGTGTGGTGCAGAAAACAGGGTGAGTACGAGCGGCTGGTGAGAAAGCAGGTGTGAGGGTGAATGGTGGTGAGTTGGGAGGGAAGAGGGAGAGGATTAGAGAAGAGACCAGAGTGAAACAGACGTGGATGAGTGAGGGAGACACTAAGTCTGGTCAGAATCATTAGACAAGCTATTTATTCATTCACAGAGGCAAGGGTGTTAGCCATGGTCTATCACAAGTCACTGAACAAATCCACAGTGAGGTTACAGTTCGCTGTCTCGCGATTCCACACGGGGAGTTCTGCCGCACACTGATCCCCGTCTCCAACCCAGAGCGGGTGTTTTACCATGCACGGCTCCCAATCTCTGTAACCCACATAGGGAGTATTACCGGTCACGAGTCCCAGTCTCTGTATCTCATCAAACACCATTATAAATCAGCATATCCCATACCGGGAGTTTTACTGTGCATGATCCCCATGACTATATCCAATACTGGGCGTTTAGCTCTGCACCGTTCCCGGTCTCCGTGTCGATCTCTTAACCTGTCAAGCCCCATTGACCTGCTGCCCATCCCCTACCATCCATGTACTTATCCAAGTTTCTCAAAGAGATGTTGTTAGGACCGCAGACAAAGCCAGGAATGGCAGGTTAACCATGATGCGACTAATGTTCTGAGCTGAGTATATTTCAATGTACCAAGTATTAAAGGAAAGGCAGATGTGCTCAGGCATGGATCAACACGTGGAATTATCACATTCGCAACCATTCGAGAGGCTTGGTTGCAGGTGCGGCAGAACTGACTGCTCTGTTTTAAAAGCGACAGTGTATGTGGAATTAAATGGCGGAGGGGTAGCATTAGTACTCCTGGAAAATGTCCCGGCAGTGCTCAGTCAGGAAAAACTGGAGAACTTGTCTAGTGAGGCTTTATGGGCAGAACTGAGGAATAAGAAATATATGACCACATTAACGGGGCTATATTACAGGCAACCCAACAGTCTATGAGATTTGAGAGGTTGCACACTGCTGCAAGAAACATAATTTGTGTTGGTAGGTGATTTTAACTTTTCACATATGGACTGGGATTTTCATACTGTAAAATGACTCGATGAAATAGGGTGTCAAATATGTTTAGGGAACTTTCCTTCATCTCTACATTGAATTCAAAATGAGAGACTGAGTGATACTTGATCTCCTGTAACGGAATGAGTTAGGGCATAGATAGATAGATAGATAGATAGATAGATAGATAGATAGATAGATAGATAGATAGATAGATAGATAGATAGATAGATAGTTAGATAGATAGATAGATAGATAGATAGATAGATAGATAGATAGATAGATAGATAGATAGATAGATAGATAGATAGATAGATACTTTATTCATCCCCATGGGGAAATTCAACTTTTTTTCCAATGTCCTATACACTTGTTGTAGCAAAACTAATTACATACAATACTTAACTCAGTAAAAAAATATGATATGCATCTAAATCACTATCTCAAAAAGCATTAATAATAGCTTTTAAAAAGTTCTTAAGTCCTGGCGGTTGAATTGTAAAGCCTAATGGCATTGGGGAGTATTGACCTCTTCATCCTGTCTGAGGAGCATTGCATCGATAGTAACCTGTCGCTGAAACTGCTTCTCTGTCTCTGGATGGTGCTATGTAGAGGATGTTCAGAGTTTTCCATAATTGACCGTAGTCTACTCAGCGCCCTTCGCTCAGCTACCAATGTTAAACTCTCCAGTACTTTGCCCACGACAGAGCCCGCCTTCCTTACCAGCTTATTAAGACGTGACAGTCTTTTATATATGGGAGCTCTTTTGAAAGTCATTTGGAATAAAGGGAAATATGATCAAGGTTAGCTCTGCTCCGTGAGTGGGTTGATATTGCAAATTGGATGGTATCAGAAATTATCTAGCAAATGTGGAATGGGACAGGCTGTTTTCTGGCAAAGGTGTTCTAATGAGCGGTAGACCTTCAAAAGTGAAATTGTGAGAGTATAAAGTTTGTATGTGTCTGTCAGAATAAAAGGCAAGGATAATTGTTTTAGGAAACCTTGTTCTGTGAGAGATGTTGAGGCTCAGATTAAGAGATAAAAGGAGCTTCACTGTAGGTATAGGCAGGTAGGGAGAAATGATGTATTTATGGAGTTTACGAAATGCAAGAAAACACTTTAGAGATCAGGAGTGCTAAAGGAATGCATGAGGTGAAGGCCACCACTGACGGAATGGCAAAGGATAACACTGGTCCTCTGGAAATTCAGAACTGTAATCCATATCTGAAGCTAAAAAAAGATTGAGGTGAGCTTACGTGGAAGTTTGCATCTGTATTAACTCAGCAGATGGACGTAGTATCTGCAGAACTGAGGCAAACCAGTAGTGAGGTCATGGAACCTATACGGATTAGAGAGAAGGAGGTGTTTCCTGGCTTCTATCAGGTTAGGGAGGGTAAATCCCTAAGGTCTGACAAGATCTTCCCTCAGATCGTGAGTGATGCAAGTGCAGAACTTGCAGGGGCCCGAGAAGAGATCTTTACATCGTCCATAGCGACAGGTAAGATGGTGTAGGATTGGAAGATAGCGAATGTTGTTCCCCTGTATCAGAAAACCTCAGAAAATAAACCAGAGAATTACAGGCCGGGGATCCTGATATCAGGAGTAGTGAGAATGTTATTGAAAGCTATTCTAAGGGACCGGAAATATGACTAGTTGGATAGACATTGACAGATTCAGGATGGTCAGCATGGTGTTGTGCGTCGTAGGTCGTGTCTCAGCAATCTTATAAAAGACAAGACAGTGGACGTTGTCTTCATGAACTTTAGCAAGGCACTCGCCAAGGTTCCACACGGGAGCTTAGTCAAAAAGTTTCAGTTGCTCAACATTAAAAAAAGCCAGTAAATTGAACTACACACTGGTTTGGTGGGAGAAGCTGCGATGTGGTAGTAGATGGTCACCTCTCTGACTGGAGGCCTGTGAACAATGGAGTGCTACAGGGATCAGTGCTGGCTCGGTTGTACTTTGTCAACAATCTGGATGATAATGTGGTTGACTGGATAAGCAGAGTTACAGATAACGCCAAGATTTGGGGTGCAGGGAACAGCGGGAGAATCTTTAACATGATTTAAAGAAAATCACCGATGGTTTCGAACCCGCAACATGACCAGTTACAGTCTCTGCCCTGTTTGTCGCGAGTTTCCAGCATTTTATGTTTATCTCAGAGTCGTATCATCTGCAGTTGGGTTAAAATATTCTTCAAGGATCTTTTAAAAAAATCAGTCCCTGAGATTCCTAACTGCGACATATCTTAAGATAAAGATCTTTACTCTAGGGTCTGGAAACTGCAACGTTCCCAGTTCTAGTTTCCAAGAACCTTTCAAATGTTGGTGAGGGTGCGGGGCAGGGGGAGAGTGAGGGGTGAACAGTGTGATGGGAAATCTGATGAAGGCGTGTGTGAGTGGAGGTAGAGGGGGAGAGAGTATGAGAGACGGAAGGAGAAAGAGAAAGAGAGAGTGGCTTAGGGCGATGGCTAGAGAGAGAAGAGAGAGAAAGCTAGAGAGAGTGGGAGAGATGGGTAGCAGGTATGTGAGGCTGTAGAGATTGGGGAGAAAAGGGGAGAGTGTGGGTAGAGAGGGGATGGCGTTATGTAAAGTGACTGCCTGTGGGTGCGTGTGCAATAAGAGTAGAGAGGGAGTGATTGTCCATAATTTAGGGAGAGTGGTAGAGAGAGGGGGAGGGAAGGGGGTGAAGGCTGTATAGTCAGAGAGGAGGGTGACGAGGGGGCGAGGTGGGATGGCTGAGCGAGAGGGGCAGCGCGCAAGGATGTCTGCCAGCGGAGATGAGAGGAGAGAGGGACGAGTGAGATGTGAGTCGAGGTAAGAGACGTTGTGGACATCCAGTGAGGAGGGAGGAGTTATTCAGGGAGAATGGGCTGGTGAGTGGGAATGGCGTAAATGAGAGAGGGGTGAAGATGGCAGGTTTGAGGCCGAAGTAGTGAAGGTGCACGAGGAGGTGGTAAAAAAGGAGGGATTAGAATGATGGGTGGCGAGTAGAGTGCGAAGGGTTGGGAGGGGACAGTGCGAGGGATGCCGAAGAGAGCAGGGTGAAGGAGAGCCGTGGTACGTAGGCATAGATGAGTGAAGAGATACGCTGTGTCCGCTCAGAAGTATCAGATTAACTACTTATTCATCAGCAGTACCAAGGATATTAGTCATGGCTGATCACAATTCACTGAACAAATCCACGGTACACCATTTCCTGTCTCCCTCTCTCACACCGGGAGTTTCACTCTACACCGTTCCTATTGACTTGCCCTCCATCCTCCCATCCATGTACTTATCTAAATTTCTCAAACAGATTTTGTTAAGACCTCAGACAAAGTCAGGAATCAAAAGATTAATCATGCTGTGATTAATGATCTGAGTTGCATTTATTACAATGTAGGAAGTCTTGAAGGAAAGGCAGATGACCTATTGTAGCCATTAGACTTGGTTCAGGAGGAAGGACTGGCAGCTCAATATTTAGGGGTTCCATTATTTTAAATGCAACAGAGTGGTAGGAGGTGATGAAAGGGAGCTTGTGGCGTTACTAATCAGGTAAAATGCTACATCATTTCTCAGTCAACACAGACCGGAGAACACTGCCACATAGAACATGGAAGAGTACAGCACAGGGACAGTCCACGTGGCCGAAAATGATGTGCGAATCAGCTAAAAGGAAAATCACAACAGCCAAACACTGATCCCTCCCACGTACACCATGTCCATATCCCTCCGTCTTCTTACATCTTAAAAACCTCTAATACCTTTGTCTCTGTACCAGATAGCACACTCCAGGCATTAACAACTCTCTGTATAGAGAACCTTAACCCTCACAACCCCCTTTAATTTACCTTCTCTCACCTTCAATTCATGCCCTGTGGTATTAGACATTTCCACCCTGGGAATCAGATACTCCGTCCACTCTAACCTTGTCTCTCATAATCTTGTAAACCTCTGTCAGATCTCCCCTCAGCCTGCAGCACTACAGAAAAAAAACCAAAGTGTATCCAGTCTCTCGTGAGAGCATATGCCTTCTGAACCAGGCAGCAACCCGGTAAACCTCTTCTGCTCCCCATCCAAAGCCTCAGCATCTTCCCTATAGTGCAAAGACCAGAACTGTATGCAATACTCCAGATGTGACCTAACTAGAGTTGTACAAATTTGCAACATAACCTCCTGACTTTTGAACTCAACGGCTTGACTAATAAAAGCAGGCATTTCATAAACCAACTTAACTACCTATCGACCCGTGTAGCCACTTTCAAGGAACTATGAGATTGGATCCAAGATCGCTCTGCTCTGCCACACTGTTAATGATCTTGCCCTTAACAGTGTATTGTCTCCTTGCATTTGCCCTACCGAAGTGCAACACCTCGAATTTATCTGGATTAAACTCTGGGTTAAGCCAGTACTGAATTCAAACAACCAATGCGATGCGGAACTCATGTATCCTTATCTTCTGGATTAGCCCCCATGAGTGACTTTGTCAAATGTCTTACTAATATACATGTAGACAACATAGAGTACCCTACCTTCATTAATCACTCTTGTCGTCTTGTCAAAATATCTCAAGCACGTTGGTAGGGCACAATTTGCTCCGCACAAAGCCATGCTGGTTCTCCCAAATTAGGCAAATACTCATATATCCCGTCGCGAATAATTTGCTTCAGCCCTTTCACTCCAACCTACGTGAGACTCACTGGTCTGTAGGTCCCAGGATTTATCCTTGTTCCTTCTATAAAGAGAGGTGCTTTATTAGCCACTTGCCAGTCTTCCGGAACCGTGTCTGTGGCTAGAGGTGACAGAAATACAGTATACTAGTCAACCACGCAGAAATCTAATTTCTTGTCTTTGTCAATAACCTGGTGTAAATTCCATTAGGCTCTTCCTCCTCGCCTTCCACACGCCCTAACGTATTTGTACACTCTGCACTGATTTCCTGGTGCTCAATATACTTTTCCTTGTTAAATACTGAAGAAATGTGCTCATTACGTACTTCACTCTCTGCATCCACGAAAATGTTGCCCCCTATATCCCTGAGTCGTCCAACCCTCTCCCTCGTTATCCTCCTGCTCCTGATGTATGTATAGAATGCCTTAGGATTCTATACATGCCTACCTTAACCCAACTTGCCAATGACTTTTCATCGTCCCTCTTGGATTTCCTAATTCCCTTTATCAGTTCTTTTCTGACATCTTTATAGTCCTCGTGTGCTTTGTTTGATGCTAACTTCTGAAACTTTACATGCGTTTCCATTTCCTTCTTGACTAAATTCATCATCTCTCTGTACATCTGACGTACTCGTGTCTTTCCATCACCATCCATCCTTCTAATCCGAAAATTCCTTTCCTGTACTCTGTCGAATTGATCTTTTATCCCCCTGCACATATTTAATATGGACTTCCCAGAGAAAAGATATTCCCAATTGACGCTTCTTAGTTCCTGCCTAATACCCTTGTAATTTGCTCTACTCCAATTTAAAGCTTTCCTTCTGGAACTATACCTCTCCGTATCCATTCCTATCCTGAAAGTAAGGAGTTGTGATCAGCCTTCCCTAACTGTTCACCCACCTGGCCAGACTCATTATCTAACACCATGTCCAATATGGCCCCTCCTCTCGTTGGACTCTCCACATATTAAATTAAGAAACCATCCTGTATACACTTAACAAATTCTGTCCCATCTAAACCCTTATATTAAGTAGGACCCCATTTATATTAGGGACGTTGAAACCCATTATGACAGCAACCCAATTATTTTTACAAATGTCCTTAATCTGATTGCATATATATGCCTCAGTGTTCCGGTGTCTATTGGGGGGATGGGGGGGGGGGGATGCAGTACAACGCCATCAGTGTGATTACACCCTCCCTCTTCCGGAATTTTTCCGAAATGGACCCAGTCTGACCTTTCCATTGTATCTCCCCTGAGTGCAGCTGTGCAACTCCCCCTTCCCCCCACTTTCACCGCTCCTCTATCTTTTCGAAAACTTCGCAAACTTGATACATTAATAATTCATTCCTGTCCCTCTCTCAACCAAGTTTCAGTCATGGCTACATGACTCGTGGTGCATACTGGAATCGATGACATAGTCAAAAATGGGAAAGAGATTCTACACAGTGAGGGTATAGAGTTGGAAAGAGGCTGATGAGAGGGATCTCCAAGATTGTAATTTCTGGATTAATGCCTGCGCCACGGCTACTGCAGGTAGAAATGGGTGATGCCGGGATGAATGTGTGGTTGAGGAGGTGGTGCAGGACACAGTGTTTCAAGTTCATTGATCATTGGAACATTTTCTTGGGAAGGGATAACCAGTACAAGAGGGACGGGCTGCACCTGAGTTGATGGGGAATTAATATATTGGATGCCGAGTTAAAAGCGTGCAATGACTGCCCTGATTCGAACTTCGGACAATTCGTAGTTTCATGTTTTAGATTCATCGTAGTTTCAGGTTCTGGTCAATGCTCTAAGTTAATCATCTTTACCCATATTACTCCTAGTATTAAAACATACACACTCAAACTGTCCGATCAATCATAATTGTTATATCGATTTTGCTTTTCAGCTCGTTCCCTTACATCCCTTCTAGTCCGACCAGGAGCGTCACTTCCCAGCCCCATATGCAAAACTAGTGTAAACTCTCCTAAGCAGCATCAGGAAACCTCCGTCCAATATCTTCATCCCCCGTCAATTCAGGAGCAGCCCGACCCACTCGTACTGGTTATCCCTTCCCAAGAAAAGGTTACAATGACCAATGAACTTGAAACCCCGTGTCCTGCACCATCTCCTGAACCACTCATTCATCCGTGCGTTACCCCATTCCTACCTGCAGTAGCCCCGGCACAGGGATTAATCCGGAAATTACAACCTTAGAGATTCTTCTCATCAGCCTCTTTCCAACTCTATATCCTCACTGTGTGGGATCTCTTCCCGATTTCTGACTATGTCATCGATTCCAATATGCACCACGAGCTCTGGCTGTCACCCCACCTCCATCTTCAGAACACCCTGCCGGTGTTCTGATACATCATGGGCCCTAGCAGTCAGGAGGTAACACACAATCTCGTTCGTTGTTCCTTTTCACATCTTGTGGCACTCGGGGCATTTCTTGCCGTTTCCTTAGAACCTGATTTACAACGCCGAGTTAAAAGCGTGCAGTGACCAGCCTGATTCGAACTTCGGACAATTTGCCTCAAAGTCCGATGGTGATACCACCGGCTCTCTTTTTGGCAGGTCACAGAATATTCTTTCTGGCCCCTAAGTATCAAATGTAATGAGGCTTTATGGCTGGAACTGAGGAATATAAAATGTATGGACGTTAATGGGTCTACGTTACAGACCATCCAACAGTCCACGGGTTTAGTGAAACAGATTTGCAGAGAGATTGCATTATTTCAAGAAACATAATTCGTTAGAGTAGGAGATCTTAACTATCCACAAAGGACTGGGACTCACATACGGTAAAATAAATGGATGAGATAGAGTTTACCAAAGGTGTTCAGGAATGTTTCCTTAATTAGTGTGTGGAAGCTCCAAAGAGAGAGCGTGTGATCCTTGATCTCTTATTAGGGAATGAAACAGGACACGTGACAGAGGCTTATAAAGGGGAACTATATAAACGTCTTTAGCTTGAAAGAAAATATAGAAAAGGATACTTTGGTTCTTGAGCTGAGATTTTAAATTGGAGAAAGGACAATTTGATGGCATCAGAAAGTGTGGATTGGAACAGCCTGTTTCCTGGCGAAAGTGGATCGTGTCAGTGGGAGAACGTCAACGGTGAAGCTTTGAGAGTTCAATGCTTGTATATGCCTGTCAGAACCAAAATTAAATGCTTCGGCTTTGGGGAATCTTGGTTTTGAAGAGATATTGAGCCCTGGTAAAAAGTAAAATTGAGGTGTGTGGCATGTAGAAGCAGGCAGGAATAAATGAGGTACTTACGGAGTATAATAAATTCAAGGGAACACATAATAAAGAAACCAGGACGGTTGCTCTAGCAGACAAGATGATGGAGATTCTATGCGACTCTACAGATATTTTAAGGAGAAAGGGATTGCAAGGGACAAATGTACCCTCTGGATTTTCAGTATGGCAGTTATGGCGTGGAGACAAAAAGATTAGGGAGATCTTAAAAGGAGTTCTTACATCTGTATTTACTTGGGAAATGGATAGAATCTAGACAAGTCGGACAAAGCAGAAGTAGGTCATGGACGTGATGGAGAGTTCAAAGGAGGACGTGGTCGCTGACTTGAGGAGAAACAGGTCGCTGAAGCCACAGTGACTGGGTCCTCAGGACCCCGTAGGATGTAAGTGCGGGAACTGCAAGGACGTAGCCAATATACTGAAATTATTATCAACGACGGGTATGGTAGCAGAGGATTGGAAGCTAACTAATTTTTGTTCCGCTGGTTAAGAAATCTTCCAAAATATTAAGCAGGAAATTATGGGCCGGCGTGCCTGACATCAGTAGTGGAAGTTATTGATAGGAGCGGATATATGAGTATTTGAATATTTGAGGACAAATTATGAATTGTCAGCATGACTTTGTGCTTTGTTCTCGACGAAGTTACGAGGAATGTCAACAGGAAAGTTGATGAAGGCAAGGCAGTCGATGTTGTCAACTTTGCATTTGACAAGTACCCGCGTGAGAGGTTGATCAAGAAAATTCATTCGCTTGGCATTCAGAGTGAAGTCATCAATTAGAGTAGAAATTGGCATTGTGGGAGAAGGTAGAGATTGCTCATCAATGGTTGCCTCTCCTATGTAGACCTATGACTAGATAGAAAGACAGCTCCCAGTACCTGAACAGGTGAGGGACATTTGAGTTGAAATTCTACCTAAGCCGGGCAGTCCCTTTGACACAGAGGGCGGAGCTCAGCTTCTCCCAGAACCCGGGCTATATGATTGTCAGCCTGGGATTCGCTGAGTTAAGCAGAGAGACTCCGCCCCACTGGTTACGATGAAAGAAAAAGGAGAGATCCACACGGAAATCCGGACAGAAAGGTTACCGCGGCCTGTTTGTTTTCCTCTTTAGGGTTGCTACATTGATCCCACTCCCGCCTCCTCCCGCTGTCAGACCCGTCCTGAGCCGGTGAGAGTTAGTGTGACCCAGACCGCGGCAGTCCCGCTCTACCCCGGCTCACCCGGCCCTGTCCATCTGTAATGAGCGACGGACACATCAGAGCCGAGTGGCCTTGCGAGCAGCAGCTCAGACCCAACTCTCCGTACAGGGTGAGCACACCGGTGCAGGACCATTGTCGCTCACCCGGGATGTCAGACTGATTTCCCGGACCAGCCTGAACAACATCAGAGGTAAGTGTTGTCTGTGACTCTGCACAACTATTCAGCGTTTATAGTGAGACTCGGCTTTGGTAGAGATTGGGAGTGAATTTAGTGGGAGAAGGGAGACCTGACATTTTCCTGTTAATGAGCCCATTTTTGTCGAAATGAATTAAGAGAAACGACGTCAACAAGTAATCTCCAGGGTGGTTTCTGCTGAGTGCGTGCAAAAGGCATCTTTCACCCTGGCAGTGATATGTGAAATACCCCACACACAGTGACCAGTCACCGATCTCTCTCAAACAAGAGAAAAACAGCAAATGCTGGAAACCCGAGGAACACACACACAATGCTGGAGCAACTCTGCAGGCCAGGCAGAATCAATGGAAAAACAGTATAGTCGAACTTCAAGGCCACTGGTAATGTTCTTTACTTCGCATCTTTGGTTCTACCGCTTTTCCCTATAGCAGAAAGTGTTAAATATAATATTAAACGTTCTTCACATTTCAACAACAGTGTCTTGTCGAACCGGTTTGGATTTGAATTCAGCGGAGCGGCCGCTCCCTGTTCTGAGGAATGTGACGGACAGGCAGCTGCTTGCTCGCAGACCCTGAGCACCGAGTCTCACAAAACAACAAGCCGCACCTTCCAAATCAGTCAATCATCTACCCTCCTCCTCCTCATGGTCTGCAAAGTAGACGGTTTACGCCCATCCATAGATGCTGCCTGGCCTGTTGAGTTTCTCCAGCATTGAGTGTGTTGCCATGGTTACGAGAGATCCGTGTGGGACGGTGGACGGGGTTATTTGTCAGAAACGATACACTGCATCCGCTCTGTCAGCGTACTCTTGGGGAATTGAGGTGAGAATAATTCAACTTCTGATCTTAATTTCGGATCTTTAATGCCAAACAACCAGTTGTTTGTTCACTGGATCAGCGATCAAGGAGATATTTTCTCTGTTTTAAGTCACTTCTGGCTGTGGTTATTTGTGTGTTCCTACTGTTTCCTGTTTGCACGATTGACGTTTTCCACAGGTTAAGTAAAGATGAAGAACAACTTTAGAACAACGGCCATCTGTTTCAAAGCAACAGTGTGAGACCTGAATCGCCAGTGGAGGCAAAGTCTTTGATTCTAATGAAGGTCGAGATACCTCTGTACCCGGACTTGTGCACTTGGCAATAGCCGCGACTAGACCTGACAGAACTCAGTCAGATTGAACAGTTATGATCATGTCCAGCTGCGTCGAGATGATGCAGGCGGAGTGAGTTTGTTGGAACTGGAGTCTAATGTGAAAAATGTGAGGTCAGCTAGTTTTGTAGAACTGACAGAAATTGTGGCTGAGTTGGTGCGGAAGATATTAAAATGAAATGGGTACTGAGGGAGAACAAATCTACATTGTATTTTATTTCAAGCGTTACAGGGTATCAGAGTGAAAATTATCTCACACAATTATTTCGTGCTTTATCTAGATTCCATATGAAATATGCAAAATCCTGAACTTATCGCTCACACGTGTTTTGCAGTGAAAGGATAAAACTGCTGTAGGAACAAAACGGGCAAGGCAGCATCTATGGAGGGAAAAGGAGAGTCACCATTTCAGGTCGACACCCCCCTTCCTGGATGATTCACAGAGGGTCAACACACACAAAATGATGGAGGAGCTCAGAACGCCCCGTAGCGTCTTCGGAAAAGAGGAGACAGTCGACGGTTCGGGCGAGACCATTCATCAGCACTGGGGGAGAAAAAGATTAGAGATCAAAGTAAGAAGTTGGAGGTGGGAGAGCAAGATGTAGAAGGTGGTAGGTGATAGGTGGAAAAGGGAGGGGTGGGGCTTAGTGAAGTATACAGCTGGAACGTTGATTGGTGAAAGAGATAAAGGGCTGAAGAATAGGGAATCTGATGGGATAGGGTAGTAGAACCAGAGTCTCAGGACATTTCTCTAGTCCCGAGGAAGGCTCTCGGCCCGAAACGTCGAATGTTTACTCTTTTCCATAGATGCCTCCTGGCCTGCAGAGTTCCCCCAGCATTTTGTGTGTGTAGATTTGATTTCTAGCTTCTGTAGATTTTATTTTGTATGGTATACGTTGCGATCAGATGGTCAGAATGGCGAAGTGGAGAGTGCATGAAGAGCTGGGAAGCAACAAGTGAAGCAGGGTGAGTTTGTGGGTTAGGCAGATGGATGCTCGTATGCCCCAGCGGTTGGTGTTTCGATCTTTGTTTATTTCGGTATCTATATCAATGATTTGGATATGACTGAACAAGTCTTGATCAATAGGTTTGCAGGTAATACAAATTACGAAATGTTGGTGATACTGAAGAAGATTATCGTAAATAACCGGGATTGTGCTCGGTTTGGGAAGTGGACAGAAATGCTGGTGGAACGCAACAGGCCAGGCAGCATCTATAGGGAGAACCACTGTCGACGTTTCTGGCAGCCCATTCGTCAGGACTAACTGAAAGGAAAGAGAGTAAGA
Source organism: Hemitrygon akajei (assembly GCF_048418815.1). Taxonomy (NCBI): domain Eukaryota; kingdom Metazoa; phylum Chordata; class Chondrichthyes; order Myliobatiformes; family Dasyatidae; genus Hemitrygon; species Hemitrygon akajei. The sequence continues at coordinate 8,521,778 of NW_027331931.1, forward strand.
AATTTGAAAGTAGTGGGGGGAGGGGCAATTGCAAAATGATAGGAGAAGACCAGTGGGGTGGGATGAAGCTAAGAGCTGGAAAGGTGATCGGCGAAAGTGATACAGAGCTGGAGAGGGGAAAGGATCATGGGACGTGAGGCCTCGGGAGAAAGAAAGGAGAGGGGGGACACCAGAGGGAGATGGAGAACAGGCAAAGAACTAAATATATCAGGGATAGGGTAAAAAGGGGAGGAGGGGCATTAACTTAAGTCAGAGAAGTCAATGTTCATGCCATCAGGTTAGTGGCTACCCAGCCGGAATATAAGGTGTTGTTCCTCCTACCTGAGTGTGGCTTCATCTTGACAATAGAGGAGGCTATGGATAGACATATCAGAATGGGACTCGGACGTAGAATTGAAATGCGTATCCATCCCTGATATATTTAGTTTTTTCTCCCCCCTCCTTTTTCTCTCTCTCTGCCCATCACTCTGCCTGTTCTCCATCTCCCTCTGGCGCTCCCCTCCCACTTTCTTTCTCCGTAAGCCTCCCGTCCCATGATCCTTTCCCTTCTCCAGCTCTGTATCCCTTTTGCCAATCACCTTTCCAGCTCTCAGCTTCATCTCACCCCCTCCGGTCTTCTCCTATCATTTCCCATTTCCCCCTCCCCCTCCTACTTTCAAATCTCTTACTATCTTTCCTTTCAGTTAGTCCTGACGAAGGGTCTCGCCCCGAAACGTCGACAGTGCTTCTCCCTATAGATGCTGCCTGGCCTGCTGGCTTCAGCCAGCACTTTGTGTGTTTTTGTTTTGAATTTCCAGCATCTGCAGATTTCCTCGTGTTAGATTTCAGTATAGTTAAGTGTGAAATGCAGACCATTCTGGAAATCAAACCAGCGGAGTACTTACGCAATGAATGGCTGTTTACCAGCTAGTGTAACGGAACGGAGAAGCATAAGAGTGTAAGTGCATATTTCGCTTAAAGTGGCAAGACAGGGAGATGGAAAGCCATTTATCACCCCTGCCTTCATCAGTCGGGACAGTGAGTGCAGAAACTGGGAGATTATATTGCAGTTGTATTAAGCACAGTTCAGGCCGCATATTATGAACAGTGCTTGATTAAACTGCAAAGTGTGCACAGAAGGTTTGCAGTACTGTCAGTACCCGAAGTCCTCAGTTCTCGGGAGAGGATGTACTCTATGTATTTACTCCTTCGAATGTAGGAGAATGAGAATCGACCTTACAGAAGTGTTTTTAATTATGAAGCACTGCGATAAGGTCGGTATGAACAGGTCTTTTCCCCGAAGTCAAGAGAAAGCAAAAGTAGGGAAATAGATTAAAGCTGAGATATAAGGTTGTAAAAGGACCGAAGCAGCAGGACATTCAGGGAGAGGTTGCTGAGTATGTGGAATGATTTTCCAGAGGAAGTATTTTAGGCAGGGACAACGGGATCATGGAATATTAGCCTAACGCATGGAAGTTGGGCCCGCTGATTGGCATCGGGATCGGCATAGATTCGTTAGGCCGAATAGCCTGTGTCCATGGTGTATTCCTTTGTGAATCTTTCAGTGGAATGGACCGGAAGTCACTGGACATAGATGATGTAGAATTTAATGGTAACGACGAATACTTAGATCCTAATCGAGCTGCTGCTCTGTTAAGTATGTAGACATGGCCGTTATAATCGTACTGCCACTTACTCGTTCCCTTTATTTTGCGTAATTCAGAGCATTGCCTGCGGGCGGAGTATTCTTCCGCACGGACCGAACACGAAGCCGACAATCAGCCATCGTCAGTCAGAGTCAGAATGGACACAGGTATACTAACTGGGCTCTTTCTGATTAAAACCTTATGGTACACGTGTAGTCAAATCATCAACAGTTCAGAGGAACAAACTTACTGAGGCGCTAAGGGGACACGGCAAAGTGCCATCAAACGGGGTCATTTTTCTTACTGCAAAGCGGCTTTGAGTATCAGTACAACCCGCCAGTTCCAGCGCAGGGACCTAACACAGGGAATAGTCGAAGCACTCCGCTCACCATTCAGATCTTCATCTGAATTAAAAGAAAAGTAGGTCCTGAATCAGCTGAGTGTAGCTGACACACAGACAGGAATATGGCAACGGTTGTCCTGGGGCAATGCAACAGACCAGGAAACTGATCGAATTTATTTCAGCCCTTGGCACACTCCGATATGGGAATTGTCTCCAACACGTCAATTGGAGGAACAGGTGTTGTTTTCAATTGTAGAAGACAGCTTCCGGTGGTTGGAACATTTCTGGGAATTTAGGGATTGAGTTAGAAGTGAACATTACATAAAACATTTCATATTTTGGAAGGGCAAACCTAATTTCCCGTTGAAGGCCCTTCTAGTCCGTGCCGAACGCTTACTCTCACCTAGTCCCACTGGACCGCACTCAGCCCATACCCCCCCCCCATTCCTTTCCTGTCCATATACCTATCGAATTTTACTTTAAATGACAATACCGAACCTGCCTCTACCATTTCTACTGGAAGCTCGTTCCACATAGCTACCACTATCTGAGTAAAGAATTTACCCCTCGTGTTACCCCTAAACTTTTGCCCCCTAAATCTCAACTCATGTCCTCTTGTTTGATTCTCCCCTACTCTCAATGGAAAAAAGCCATTGTACTCAACGCTCTGATTTACAAAGGTCAGCATACTAAAAGCTTTCTTCACCACCCTATCCACATGAGATTCCATCTTCAGGGAACTATGCACTATTAGATCACTCTGTTCTACTGCATTCCTCAATGGTTGGCGTAACCACACAAATGAGGGCCAGGACTGGAGGATGTACTGCTGGCTGGAGATTTATGACCAGTGTTACAAGAAAAAATATTGAACTCTCTGTTGTGTGATATAAGTAAATAAATAAAATAATTAATAAACAAACAAATAATACATGATGTATTATCTAAATTATCTGAATCATAAGGTGTGTGTGTCTATGTATATTTATATATGATTTGTAAAAGCAAACAGGGCTGATTCGCCAATTTACAGATGATTGGCGGAATTGTGGAAATTTGGGACTGTTGTCAAAGTGTTCAGAAGAGCATTATCCAATTAGGAATATTGGGCCGGTGCATTGTAATTTTAATTTGTGCAAATGTGAGGAGCTGTGCTTTGGGAGATCGAATGTAAGGACGAAGTCAACAGTAAAAGTCAGGAGCCTGAGGAAGATTGATATACCCAGGGACTTTGGGGTATAAGTATATATCCCCTTGAAAGTAGCAACACAAGAAGGTAGGGTGCTAACGACAAGGAACACTATTCATTGAGATGTTGATTTTTAGTGTTGGAAATGCGCCATGTACCTGGATGGAACTTTGGTTAAGACACGATTTCAGTGTTGTTCGCAGATCTGGTCACCACGTCATAGGAATGATGTTGATGATCTGGAGAAAATCACATGAGGCTCATCACGATGCTGCCTGGGATACAGAATATTGGAAATCAGGATAGACTGGGCAAACTTCGATTGTTTTCTTTGAGGTGTTGGAAGCTGAGGTCTTCTCATAGAAGTTTATAAATTTATGAGAAACGTAGATAAAGTGCTTTGAATCAATGTGAAAAATGTCGACTACAAGAGGGAATAGGTTGACGACGAGAGGGGAATGTTTAATACAGAATTAGGATGCATGTTTTACACAGAGAGTGATCAGTGTTCCAAATGTGCTGCCAAGGGAGGGACTGGAAGCAGAAACTCAGCAGCATCTGAGACGCGTTAGAGCTCATGAATGAGCCGGAGTGGATGAATATTTACCAGGTGGCTGTACCGTGGTTGTTATAAATTCGCATCGTAGTCGGCACAATCATGCTCTGATCTTCTATGACTATTCACAGATCGGAACTCTGCATTCTCCGCCTTCCTGTCAAATTGTGACGATCACCAACTGTTCCGGTTGACGATATCCTATCGGGCCAGACTTGAGCAGTCAATCGAGGAGGGCGTGGGGCCGTTCGGCCTCATGTTAACACGCGAGGATCACTTCACAGGGCGGGAGTATGGCGTAAGTAAAAAGGAAACATACTGATTGTAGGTTCTTCTAAAGATGTCCCAATAGAACTGGTGTAAAACAACCGCTGGCTATGAAATACGGAATTGCCTGTGGTCAGTGGTAACAAAGGAGACTCCGTACAGAGTTACACTGAGCCTTTATTCAAGCAATAAAAGTCTCCCTCGATTTATCTGAACACATTCATTTTTAGACTGGTTAGTATTCAGATAAACGCTGTTCAAGTCTCACTCGTCCGTTCATTCCTCCCCATTGGTCTGCCTCCTGAACTTTATCATTCCAAGCGAACAAGTGCCATACCTGACCCAACACATCTCTCTGACTACCATTCACGGCCCCAAACAGTCCTGCCAGATCAGAGCATTCTTCACCTGTAAGTCTGATCGGGTCATCTACTGTACCCGGTGCACCCGATATGGTCTCCTTTATATCGGAGAGACCACACTTACTTCGGTAGAACGTTTAGCCCCGCACCTACGCTCCGTCCGCCAATTAAACTGGATCTCCCGGTAATCACCTGTTTCAGTTCTGTTTCCCATTCCCATTCTGACATGCCAGCCCATGGCCTGCTCTGCTGCCGCGGCGAGGCCGCACTCAGGTTGGAGGAGCAACAACTTATGTTCCATGTGCGTACTCTCCAACCTGATGGCATGAAGATCAATTTCACGAACTTCCGTTAAGTGTCTCATCCCAATTCACCATTCCAATTCCCTTTTCCCTCTCTCATCTTATGTCCATACCTGCCCATCACCATCCTCTGATGCTCCTCCCGCTTTCCTTCCTTCCATGACTTCCTGTCTTCTCCGATCAGATTCCCCCTTCTACCGCCCTTTATCTGTTTCACCGATCAGCTTACCAGTTCCTTAGTTCACCCCTCCAGGTCTAACAATTTCACCTATCATCTACCAAATTACTCGTCTTTCTCCCGTCCACCACCTGTTTTTGCTTCTTAACTTCTCATTTTATCTCAAGTCCCAATGAAGGGTCTCGTTTCGCAACGCCGACTGTTTACTCTTTTCCCTATGTGTTGCGTTGCCTGCTGAGCTCTTCCAGTATTTCGTGTGTGTTGCTTTTGTTTCCAGCATCTGCAGAATTTCCTCTCTTCTTGTTAAAGACAATGATTGACAGGTGATGTTAATGATGTGACAATTGACAGATATTGCAAGTGGGCGGAGAACAACTTTACAGCACTCTCTCTGACTTCGTATCATGTTCCCTAAGCTCAACCTTAATGTCCATTCAGCAGTCTGTGTTCCCGTGATGACCACCCCTCCGTTTCCCACAAATCAAACACATCGTGACTTGTTTTTCAGCCCATCTCTTGAGTCTTCCTTCACCTCCATCGTCAAATGATCAGGCGGTACTGAGATCGTCTCCCTTTGGATGATTTATCATCCCTCTCAACTGCTGCCTCTCTCCGTGGCATTTGATGCCCTTATTAATCAAGAGCGCAACATCCGCCGCTTCAAATATTCCTAATGACCCGATCTCCAGAGGCATCTGTAACAATTACTTCTGGAGATTCACCACTCTCTGAACAAAGAGTTGATAACAAAGAGATTGCAAAATTAATATAATTAAGATATAATATTGTATGTATGCGCACATTGACACAAAATAACTCATTAACCGTTTTCCAGTGGCCCTTGTGTTCCTGGGTCACATTCAACTGCTGCCACTCAGACTGAATGGTAGCTGAGCCTTGCCGACTCATGGAGCCCGGCAGTGAAGCATGAGCCGGCTGTATTTACCCTGGGAAACCCGAGAGTGACACTTTCATAGAATGACCTGATGTTGTGTTCGTCCGTGTTCAGGGTGGGCCAGTAATCGACCAATCTCTGAAGTCTGTGCTTAGAGTCCTTTGGGCTCCTGTTCTGCAGCTGACCCTCTTCGACCGCCTGGAGCCCGGATCCCTCCGCTCCTCAATATGTTCCCCATTGTTCATTACAGAGAGTGACTGAACTCGCGGCCAAGGGAAACCGAGCGGGCGCTTCCAAACTCCTCCTGGATCTGGTGATGGAGAAGGGCTCCGGGGCCCGGAGGGTGATGTGGGAATCCTTTGTGAAAATACATCACACGTTACCGAAGCTGAGCAGAATATTGGAGGAAATACGGGAATGTGGTACGGTGAACAATACACTATGTGTTACAGATGTAAATGCTAATGAATTTACAGTATTACACAGAGCAGACTTCATGCAGGTTAATCTGTTTGAACAGGTGACGGCCATTTCACCTACATGGACACTGATCGGGGTTTATCTGAAGTGCCCGCGCATCTGAAAGGTAAGCGACTGAACGGAACATACAGTGTCAGGTCCTCAGAGTAAAGGCGGCAGTGCAGATATTACAGAGACTTTAGGACCAGCACTGGCTCAGACCGGATAAGGAAAGTATATTGGTTCGTATTGGAAGTTGCTTGATACTGAGAGTTTCAATCTACAGCAAATCACAAGGAAACCGGAACAGCAGGTGGAAATCAACAATAATCCAATCGTTGTAAGTTACAATTTTCACTGATGATGTGATGGATAAACAGAGTCATGGACTCTTACAACATGGAAACAGGCCGTTAGGCGAAAGACATCATACGAGTAGTGTTACCCAGCGTGTTAGTCTCATCTTTCCGCGTCTGGTTCATACAACTTTAAATCTCTCCTGTCCATGTGCTTATCTAGATTTGTTTGAAACATCGATAATGTGCCCGTCTGAACCACTACATCTGGCAACCCATTCCAAATACATGTGAAGAAGCTACCCCTGAAACCTCTTTCGACTTATTCACCTCTGATCTTAACCCTAGACCCACCTGTTTTAGCATCATTTCTCATGAGAAAAGATGGTGAGAACCGTGTCTGTGCACCTCTATTCGGTCATCACTCAGTCTCCTACACTCCATCGTATACTGTCATATTCTATGCAGTCGCTCCTTGTAACCGGCTCTCGGGACCTGGTAACATCTTGGTATATCTTCTTTGCACTCGCTCTAGCTTCATAACATCTATACTATAACCAGGTGACCAGTCGTGTTCTACAAGAATAAATATTGAACCCTCTGTTGTGTGATATACCTACGTAAATAATTTAATTAATAGACAACAATTATCCATGATGCATTATCTAAATTGTAGGATATATATCATTTTTAAAAGCAAAGAGGTCTGATTCGCCAATTTACAGATGATTGGCGGAGTTGTGGAAATTGAGACTTTTGCCAAAGTGTTCAGCAGAGTATTATCCAATCAGCAATATGGGCAGGTGCATTTTAGGTTTAATTTGGGCAAATATGAGGAGTTGCGCTTTGGGAGATCAAATGTAAGAGCGAGGTCCACAGTAAGGGTCAGGACGCTGAGGAAGATTGATATTGGGGTTTATGTATACGTCTCCCTGAAAGTAGCAACGCAAGTAGGTAGGGTGCTAACGACAAGGAACACAATTCATTGAGATGTTGATTTTTAGTGTTGGAAATGCGCGATGGACCTGGACGGAACTTTGGTTAAGACACGATTTCAGTGTTGTTCACAGATCTGGTCACCAGATCACAGAAATGACTTTGATGATCTGGAGAAAATACACATGAGGCTCATCACGATGCTGCCTGGGTTACAGAATATTGGACATCAGGATAGACTGGGCAAACTTGGATTGTTTTCTTTAAGAAGTTGGAGGCTGAGGTCTTCACATAGAATTATATACATTTATGAGAAACATCGACAAGGTGCTTTGACTCAATGTGCAAAATGTCAGATACTAGAGGGAATAGGTTGACGATGAGAGGGGAATGTTTAATGTAGATTTAGGATGCATGTTTTACAGAGAGAGTGATAAGAGTCGGGAATGAGCTGCCAAGGGAGGGACTGGAAGCAGAAACTCAGCAGCATCCGAGACGCGTAAAAGATCATGAATGAGCCGGAGTGGATGAATATTTGCCAGGTGGCTGTAGCGTGGTTGTTATAAATTCGCATCGTAGTCGGCACAATCATACTCTGATCTTCTCTGACTATTCACAGATCAGAGTTCTGCATTCTCCGCCTTCCTGTCAAATTGTGACGATCACCAACTGCTTCAGTTGACAATATTCTATCGGGCCAGACTTGAACAGTCAATCGAGGAGGGCGTGGGGCCGTTCGGCCTCATGTTAACACGCGAGGATCACTTCACAGGGCGGGAGTATGATGTAAGTAAAAGGGAAACATACTGATTGTAGGTTCTTCTAAAGATGTCCCAATAGAACTGGTGTAAAAGAACCGCAGGCTATGAAATACGGAATTGTCTGTGGCGGTGGTAACAAAGGAGATCCGTACACAGTTACACTGAGCCTTTATTTGGCCAATACAAGTCTCCCTCCAATTACCTGAACACATTGATTTTTAGACTGTTTAGTATTTAGATAAAGGCTGCTCCAGTCTCACTCGTCTATTCATTCCTCCCCATTGATCAGCCTCCTGAACCTTATCATTCCAAACGGAACAGCCGCCATACCTGGCCCAACACATCTCTCTGTCTACCATTCACGGCCCCAAACAGTTCTGCCAGACCAGAGGATTCTTCACCTGTGAGTCCGTCGGGGTCATCTACTGTACCCGGTGCTCCCGGTATGGTCTCCTTTATATCGGAGAAACCAGATTTACATTGGTAGAACGTCTAGGCCAGCACCTACGCTCCGTCCTCCAAGAAAACTGGATCTCCCGGTAATCACCTGTTTCAGTTCTGCTTCCCATTCTCATTCTGACATGTCAGTCCACGGCCTGCTCTGCTGCCGCGACGAGGCCGCACTCAGGTTGGAGGAGCAACAACTTATGTTCCATGTGCGTACTCTCCAACCTGATGGCATGAAGATCAATTTAACGAACTTCCGTTAAGTGCCTCATCCCCCTTCACCATTCCAATTCCCTTTTCCCTCTCTCATCTTATGTCCATACCTGCCCATCACCGTCCTCTGATGCTCCTCCCACTTTCCTTCCTTCCATGACTTCCTGTCTTCTCCGATCAGATTCCCCCTTCTACCGCCTTTTATCTGTTTCACCGATCAGCTTACCAGTTCCTTAGTTCCTGGTCTAACAGTTTCACCTATCATCTACCAAATTACTCGTCTTTCTCCCGTCCACCACCTTTGTGCTCTTAACTTCTCATTTTATCTCAAGTCCCAATGAAGGGTCTCGGACCGCGACGAAGACTGTTTACTCTTTCCCCTATGTGTTGATTTGTCCGCTGGGCTGCTCCAGTATTTTCTGTGTGTTGCTTTTGTTTCCAGCATCTGCAGAATTTCCCCTCTTCGTGTTAAAGACAATGATTGGCAGGTGATGTTAGTGATGTGACAATTGACAGATATTGCAAATGGGCAGAGAACAAGTTTATACCACTCTCTCTGACTTCGTATCATGTTCCCTAAGCTCAACCTTAATGTCCATTCAGCAGTCTGTGTTCCCGTGATGACCACCCCTCCGTTTCCCACAAATCAAACACACAGTGACTTGTTTTTCAGCCCATCCCTTGAGTCTGCCTGTACTTCCATCGTCAAGTAACCAGGCGGTACTGATATCGTCTCCCTTTGGAACTGTAGACGTCTTGTATTTAATCATGTGCCTGTACAGTACAAATGATGAAGCAGTACAGTAACTGCTCCTTGTCACTATCAGATTTACAGTTTGCAATTCTCGCTACATGTAATGTTAAAAACATAAGACATATGATCAGAATTATGCCATTCGGTCCGTTGATTCTCTTCCGCTATGCCATCACAGCTGATTTAACATATCTCTCAACTGATGCCTCTCACCGTGACCTTTGATGCCCTGAATAATCAAGAAAATAACATCCTCCGCTTTAAATATACCTAATAACGCGGTCTCCAGAGGCATCTGTGGCAATTCCAGCGATTCACCATCCTCTGAACAAAGAGTTGCTAACACACAGATTGCAAAATTAATATAGTTCAATAATATAATGCTGTATGTATGTGCAAATGAACACAAATTTGCCAGGAACCTCTTTCTAGTGGAACTTGTGTTCCGGGGTCACATTCACTTGTTGCCACCCAGACTGAATCGTAGCTGAGCGTTGCCCACTCATGGAGCCCGGTAGTGAAGCATGAGCCGGCTGCATTTAGCCTGGGAAATCCGACAGTGACACATTCATAGTATGACCTGATGTTGTGTTCGTCCGTGTACAGGGTGGGCCAGTACTCGCCGAGTCTCTGAAGTCTGTGCCTACTGTTCTTTGGGCTCCTGTTCTGCAGCTGACCCTCTTTGACTACCTGCAGCCCGGATCCCTCCGCTCCTCAATATGTTCCCCATTGTTCATTACAGAGAGTGACTGAACTCGCGGCCAAGGGAAACCGAGCGGGCGCTTCCAAACTCCTCCTGGATCTGGTGATGGAGAAGGGCTCCGGGGCCCGGAGGGTGATGTGGGAATCCTTTGTGAAACTACATCACACGTTACCGAAGCTGAGCAGAATATTGGAGGAAATACGGGAATGTGGTATGTTGAAAAATACACTGTGTTACAGATGTAAAAGCTGATGAATTTACAGTATTACACAGAACAGACTTCATGCAGGTTAATCTGTTTGAACAGGTGACGGCCAGTTCACCTACATGGAGACTGATCGGGGTTTATCTGAAGTGCCCGCGCATCTGAAAGGTAAGCGACTGAACGGAACATACAGTGTCAGGTCCTCAGAGTAAAGGCGGCAGTGCAGATATTACGGAGGCTTTAGGACCAGCACTGGCTCAGACCGGATAAGGAAAGTATATTGGTTCGTATTGGAAGTTGCTTGACACTGAGAGTTTCAGTCTACAGCAAATCACAAGGAAACCGGAGCAGCAGGTGGAAATCAACAATAATCCAATCGTTGTAAGTTACAATTTTCACTGATGACGTGATGGATAAACAGAGTCATGGACTCTTACAACATGGAAAAAGCCCTTAGGCCAAAGACATCAAACAAATAGTGTTACTCAGCGAGTTAGTCCCATCTTAACGCGTCTGGTCAAAAACTCTCTAAACCTCTCCTATCCATGTGCTTACCTCGATGGGTTTTAAACGTCGATAATGTGCCCGTCTGAACCATTACATCTGGCAGCCCATTCCCAATACGTGTGAAGAAGCTACCCCTGAAACCTCTTTCGAGTTTTTTCACTGCTGATCTTAACCCTAGACCCACTTGATTTTAGCATCATTTCTCATAAGAAAAGATGATGCGAACCCTATCTGTGTACCTCTATCCGGTTATCACTCAGTCTCCTACACGCCATCGTATATTATCTTATTTATGCAGTCGCTCCTTGTAACGGGTTCTCGTGTCCTGGCAACATCTTGGTAAACCTTCTTTACATTCGTTCTAGTTTAATAACATCTATACTATAAGGAGGTGACTAAATCTGTAAAAAGTGCTCCACGTGAGTCTTCAGAAGCATCTGATAACCGCAAGGTATCGTCAATGCGCTGACCGTGGTAGGCCACTGTGCAGAGCACCTTCTTCACCAGCCTATCAACCTGAGATGCTGCTTTCAGCCAAATATGCACTGGCACTCCCACATCCCTCCGTTTAATAACAGTCCCGTTTACTGTATATCAGGGGAATTAAAGGGAGATGTCGGAGGTAGTTTTATCTATTCTTTCCCCGGAGAGTGGTTTCTGAGGGCGGTGATAAACTGATATGTTACAGCATTTAAGAGAGTCTTAGGGAAGCACACGGGTGAAAGGAAAAACAAAACACTACAGTGAACTATCCAAGACTTTGCTTTGGCCTCATGTTCACTGGAGTTTCGGAGAAGCTGCAAATTATTTTCAAAGGAGAAAGACGTTAAACGCATGGGGTACGGGAATTGGGAATTCTTTAATGATTTTGCTCCAGTATTCATTTCCAGCTCTACCAGTTAAATATTATCTGGACTTCTGCAAAACAAGCCCTAGCAAAAAAAAAATGTGCTGACAGACCCAATGCAATCAGAATAGATACATTCATTTTTTGTCTTTATGTTTTAAGATGTTCAGAGCAAACACAAGGAAACTCTGCGGGAACAAACTGAAACAATGAGAGTGAACACGATTCTGATGAGGGAGAAGGAGAAGGTTTTCCAGCTGGTGGATCAATACTCTGAGCTCACGGTCATTTCTACTGTTCGAGATCGGAGCCTGATGGAACATGAGCTGCTGGCAAGAGGCAGAGACCATGAAGAGTGGAGAGAGAAACATCTGCGGAGAGAGCTGGAGAAAATCAGCACCAGACATCTGTTTCAGAGAAATTACTCACATAGTAGACGGGGCCAAAAGATTCCCGGATGTAAGGCAACAGTGGCCGGAGTTCCGGGGATCGGGAAAACAACAATGGTACAAAAAATTGTTTATGACTGGGCCATGGGGAAAATATACCAACAATTCCAGTTTGTCTTCAGTTTTAGGTTCCGGGATTTAAACTCCATTAACGGCAGAAAAAGCCTGACGGAACTGATTCTGGATCAGTATCCTTACTTTAGGAATTTACTGAGAGAGGTCTGGAAGAACCCAGAGGGATTGCTGTTTATATTCGATGGTTTGGATGAATACAAACACACAAATGATTTTGCCGACAGTCGGAGGTATACAGAACCCAAGCACCAGTGCCCAGATCCCGAGTGGTGGTGTGAAGTGTCCGACATTGTCTACAGTTTAATCCAGGGCAAGCTGCTCCCAGGGTGTTCAGTGCTCGTGACCACCCGCCCCACTGCGTTACATTTATTGGAAAAGGCAGAGATCAGTGTCTGGGCTGAAATCCTGGGATTTGTTGGTGAGGAACGGAAGGAATATTTCATGAGACATTTTGAAGATCAGACGGTGGCGGAAGCTGTTTTCAAACACGTGAAGGAGAACGAGATCCTGTACACCATGAGCTACAACCCCTCCTACTGTTGGATCCTCGCTCTGGCTCTGGGCCCCTTCTTCACACAAAGAATCAGGGACCCGCAGCGAATTCCCAAGACCATCACCCAACTGTACTCCTACTATATTTACAACATCCTGAAAAACCACGGCCGTGAGATTGAGAGCCCCCGTGATGTGTTACTCAGGGTTGGTCAGATGGCCTTTAGAGGAGTGACCAAGAGGAAGATTATTTTTACAGATGAAGATTTAAAAAAACACAATCTACAGCCTTGCCAGTTCCTGTCCGGATTCCTGATGGAGCTTTTGGAGAAAGATAATTCTGCCCTGTGTGTGGTGTACACATTCCCACACCTCACCATCCAAGAGTTTATAGCTGCAGTCGCACAATTTCTGACTCCACATCAAGGGGATATCGTGAAATTCCTCACTGAAGCCCACAGCACGACAGATGGGCGGTTTGAGGTATTTCTCCGTTTTGTTGCTGGTCTCTCCTCCCCAATGACAGCTCGGGGGCTGGAAGAATTTCTGGGTCCATTTCCTCATCAAACAACCTGCCGGGTGATTGACTGGGTGAAGGAGGAGGTGAAACGCCAGAATGAAAACTCTACTGGGGAATATGGTAAAAGGAGCCTCCTGAAAACTTTGCACTACCTGTTTGAGTCTCAGAATAGTGGACTGGCTCAGGACGCACTGGGATCTGTGGAAACACTTTCATTCAGTGGAATGACACTGACCCCGATCGATTGCGCGGTCCTGTCTCATGTCATCGGATTCTGTGATACAATAAAACACCTCGACCTGGAGAACTGTATCATTCAGTATGAAGGAATCCAGCGGCTGGGACCCGGGCTGCACAAGTGCCTGGAGTTGGGGTAACTTGACTTGTCTCTTCCTCTGAACGGTGAAACTGTTCCATTCTGTTATTTCAATGTATAGGTTTTTTTGGGTAAAACTGTAGTAAATCAGATTGTGAAGAATTGTGACAAATGCCAGGGGATCGGCCAGTAATTCCCCAAGGACGGGAAGGTTCTGTAGTTCTTTGTGAAGGGATGTTGGAGAGTTCAGCAGATCAGTGAACAACGTCCAGTGGTTTAATCTTAAATCACAGGAATAGACAATAGACATAGACAAAAGACAATAAGTGCAGAAGTAGACCATTCGGCCCTTCGAGCCTGCACCGCCATTTTGAGATCATGGCTGATCATCTACTATCAATAACCGGTTCCTGCCTTATCCCCATATCCCTTGATTCCCCTATACATAAGATACATTACTAGCTCCTTCTTGAAAGCATCCAGAGAATTGGCCTCCACTGCCTTCTGTGGCAGTGCATTCCAGACCCCCACAACTCTCTGGGAGAAGAAGTTTTTCCTTAACTCTGTCCTAAATGACCTACCCCTTATTCTCAAACCATGCCCTCTGGTACTGGACTCTCCCAGCATCTGGAACATATTTCCTGCCTCTATCTTGTCCAATCCCTTAATAATCTTATATGTTTCAATCAGATCCCCTCTCAATCTCCTTAATTCCAGCGTGTACAAGCCCAGTCTCTCTAACCTATCTGCGTAAGACAGTCTTGACATCCCAGGAATTAACCTTTTGAATCTACGCTGCACTTCCTCTACACCCAGGATGTCCTTCCTTAACCCTGGAGACCAAAACTGTACACAATACTCCAGGTGTGGTCTCACCAGGGCCCTGTGCAAATGCAAGAGGATTTCCTTGCTCTTGTACTCAATTTCCTTTGTAATAAAGGCCAACACTCCATTAGCCTTCTTCACTGCCTGCTGCACTTGCTCATTCACCTCCAGCGACTGATGAACAAGGACTCCTAGATCTCTTTGTATTTCTCCCTTACCTAACTTTATACCGTTCAGATAATAATCTTCCTTCCTGTTCTTACTCCCAAAGTGGATAACCTCACAATTATTCACATTAAACGTCATCTGCCAATTATCTTCCCACTCACCCAGCCTATCCAAGTCACCCTGAATTCTTCTAACATCCTCATCACATGTCACACTGCTACCCAGCTTAGTATCATCAGCAAATTTGCTGATGTTATTCTCAATGCCTTCATCTAAATCGTTGACTTAAATCGTAAACAGCTGTGGTCCCAATACCGAGCCCTGTGGCACCCCACTAGTCACCACCTGCCATTCCGAGAATCACCCATTCACCGCTACCCTTTGCTTTCTATCTGCCAACCAGTTTTCTATCCATGTCAATGTCTTGCCCCAATGCCATGAGCTTTGATTTTACCCACCAATCTCCTCTGTGGGAATAGCCATGTTTCTCAGAACGTGTGTCAAGTCCATTCGCAAATTTCCTTCTCACTGTTACTGACACCCAGTCCAACCTGACTACAACAGGTTTCACACCCTCTCCCCGGTGAGTTTTAATCGTCGGTTCAGTGACAGGGCGAGAAGCACCTCTATGCAATGGTCTTCCCCCTGCTTTTCCCCGGGTCCGACTATCACCATCTCTCCTCTTGCGGGACTTTGCTGACTAGCAGATTCACAACCCCGATGTGGACATTTCCATATTGTGGGCCTCAATTCACACCAACGCATCATCTGCTGTTTCACATCGCTATCTCTCTTCCCCATCCCATTTTCTCCTCTAGCGATCTTCCTTCTTATACCTTTTCCTCATGTGAGTGTCTTTTCCGCTATCATCCGGGGACATTTTCCCATACTAAGCGGGAGTTTCTCTCATCGCTTAACACTGTCCCTTTCCGACCCACTCACTTCAGGAACATTTTTCTAAACGTCTCGAAATGAGTCAGTATGCTGGTTGCTTACAGGGTCACGCCGACAGACTAACATCTTGACATTCGGTGAATAACCTGCAACTAGACAGTGAGGGATATTGACTGTGATAGGTTTAATATTTCCTGAAATATCCGAGTGTTGAGCTTTTCTCAGACCTGCAGTGTAAACCAATTTGATCATCAATTTGTCTGTTTGTGTTTAGCCTTGGGGATAATGACCTCGGGGATTCAGGAGTGAAAATGGTGTCTGATGCTCTGAGGATCCCGGGGTGTAAAATACAGAAACTGTGGTAAGTATCACACTGTGGGAGATTGTGCATAGAATCATTGGGTGTCTGACATTGAACATTAATGTGATCAGTAATTGTGTTACTGATAAACACTGGGGATTTGTACCGTCTCCTGTCTCTCTGTGTCCTTCACCCTCACTGTTTCTTATCTACAGGATGAGGAAGGTTGGTCTTACTGATTCTGGTGCCGAGGATCTCGGCTCCGCGCTCAGTAGAAACCGATCGTTGACGGAGGTAAAGCTGAGTCATAATGTACTGAGAGATTCAGGAGTGAAACTGCTGTCTGCGGCTCTGAGGAACCCGGAGTGTAAAATACAGAAACTGTGGTAAGTACCAGACTGTGGGAGATTGTGTTTACAGTCACTGGGTGTCTGATACTGAACATTAATATGATCAGTAATTGTGTTACTGATAAACCCTGTGGATTTGTACCGTCTCCTGTCTCTCTGTGTCCTTCACCCTCACTCTCTCTCATCTCCAGGCTGGGGGGTGTCGGTCTCACAGATGCTGGTGCCGAGGATCTCATCTGTGCTCTCAACAAAATCCGATCACTGACGATGCTGAACTTGGAATCAAACTCGCTGACAGACCAATCTGTCCCCGCTCTCCGCCGACTCATCCTGACCCTCCCGAGTCTGGAGTGGATCTGGTGAGTGTTTGTGTTAATGTTCAATGTGATAAAATATCAGCGAAACCATTGGTTTTCTGATGATATTTGTCAATGAGAGATGTTGAAATATTAACCCCAGTCCACTGTTACTGACACTGTTCTACATTCTGTTAATTTCCTCTTTACTATCCCATCTGCTTCAGGTTAGTGGAGAATCTATTCAGCTGGACTGGGATGAAGGAATTGAGATCTCTGCAGGAACCCAGACCCGGAGTGAAAGTGCAACTCTGAACATCTATATATGTGAACATCCCCCGCCCGCGGGATGGGGGCATTTTGGCTGATTTCCTGCCCTGCCCTTCAATGGCCGCTATCCAGGTTTAATTCCCAATGGCTCACGACGAGCCCTCATCCACACAATTCCGCCTCGTGTCCAGCAGCGCAGCTTCCGCCGGATGCCCGGACCCAGTTTTCTCTTGGTGGACCTAAGGTATTACACCAGTGTCCTGGGCTGTGATTGCATGGGGCGAAAATGATTTTGCTGACTTTGATATGGGCAATACATACAGAAGTCTAGCAGATGTAATTATGTTAAATTGACAGGTACCTCGGTTGTGACCCTGAGTCTGCAGCGATCACTTACACTGCACTGAAGTGTGATTATATGATCATCCGTATTCCATACTCCATCTCATTTTCTGTTCCTCTCTCGGTCCCCTTCTCTCTCCCTCTCTGTCCCATTCTCTCTTTCTCGCTCTCTCCGATACTCAGTTTCCCTCTCTCCCTTTTCTCGCCCTCTTTCTCACTTTACTGTCTCTTCTGCTGCCAACACCCTCCTACCCCACCCTCTCCTTTCCGCACCCTGTCTTCCCACAATCGGTGCTCTCTCGCCTCTCCACCTGCCCCTCCATCTTCAGCGCTGCCAAACTTCCACTATAACCACCTCTCTGTTCCGCTCCCTCCATCCCCCCATCCATTCGAGTGCAATGGCTCTTTGCGATTCTGTCCGCCCAGACCTCGCATCATTTTGTTGCTCACAGCTCTCCCGACAACCAGCATGATCGAGGCCGTGGGATTTGCTCAGTGGATAAACATGCTGGGGGGTGGGGGGGGGGGGAATGATCAGCCTGGTCTGGGGAATGTAGCAGGAATCTCGAAGTGGCCGAATTTCCTGCTTCCTGCCCCTAGTCCCCGCTATGGAGAGCGTGGTAACTTGTCTAAATCATTAACGCCCAGTACATCCACAGTGATGAAGTGTTTTCAGAGGCTAGCGTTGAAGCATATCAGCTCCTGTCTGAATTTCGACCTGGATCCTCTCCATATAGCTTACCATAGAGGTCTACAGCGGAAACTATCTCATTCGCTCCACGCAACTCTGGAACATCTGGACAGCAAAGACGCATTTATCAAGATGCACTTTACTAATTACAGCTCGGCATATAACACCACCATTCACTCAAATCCAGTCAGTAAACTCAGAGACCTGGGCCGAATGCTGCTTTCTGCAACCGGATCCTGAATTTCTTTAATTGCAGACCCCACTCAGTTCAGATTGGCAAACACATCTTCACAATCTCCATCAGCAAAGGAGCACCGCAGGGAAGTTTACGTAGCCCTATGGTCTACTCACTTTACACCGACGACTGCATGGCTAAGTACAGGTCCAACACCATATGCCAGTTTTCTGACGACACCACTGTTGTGGGCTGTATCAAAGGGGGTGATGAATCAGCATACAGGAGGGAGTTTGAAAACTTGGCTGATAGGCGTAATAACAACTTCGTCTCACTCAATGTCAATAAGACCAATGGACTGATTGTTGAATTCAGGAGGGGGAAACCAGAGGTCCATGAGCCAGTAATCATCGGAGTTTCAGAGGTGGATAGGGTCGATATCTTTATATTCCCGGGTGTCACTATCTTAGAGGACCTTCCTTGACCCATCATATAAATGTAAGTGCAAAGAGCGCACGACAGCGCCTCTACTTCCCCAGGAGTCTACGGAGGTTCGGGATGTCATTAAAAACTCTTGGCAAAATTCTATATATGTATGTTGGAAGGTGTGCTGTCTGGCTGTGACATAGCCTGGTATGGGGACACCAATGGCTTTGAACGGAAAATCTTAGGCCCAACACATCACGGGTAAAGCATATCTGAATGGAACTTTCCGCATAAAAACAGCATCCATCGTCAAATATCCTCAACCCACTGGCCATGCTCTTTTCTCGCCGCTGCCCTCAGGTAGAGGTTACCGGTGCCTCAGGGCTCACACCACCAGGTTCAGGAACAATTACTACCCCTTGATCATCAGGCACCTGTACAAAATGAGATGTCTATATCATTTAAGAACTCATTAAAGGACTCTTATTTAGTTATATTGTTATTTCATGCTAATTTTTATTACTATTTATTTATATAGGCATTTGCACAGTGTGTTTAGAGTTTACTGTTCCTTATCTTTATAGTTCAAAGCTAGTGTTCAATACATTTGTTAAGTATGCCCTCAGGAAAAGAACATCCGGATTGTATATGGTAACACGTATGTACTCTGATAATAAATTTTACTTTGAATTTTGAACTTTGAACTTTCTGAGGTTCGTTCTTTTTTTGAGGCAGTGATTGAGGTTCTTTCTGACGGCAAGGCAGTGGATATGAACGTGGGCCTCAGTAAGGCATTCGATAAGGTCACAGGTGAGAAGTTGATTCTGAATAGAAAGACTCGTGGGAGCCAGTGTGAATTGGCAGTTTGGATTGGGAACTGGCTAACCCAGAGGGGGCTGAGAAAGGGGGTGAGGGGCGTGAGTCATTCTGGCTGAAAGTCCAGGACTGTGGTAATATATATGTCATAAGGGCGGCGTTGGGAATGGACCCAAATGCAGGAAACAGACACTGAAGTACTAGGAACAGGACGGGACAAAACTGAAGGACGGGACAGGTCGCAGACTAGGCTAGGGAAGAGGTCCAGGACGAGGGACTAGGAACAAAGAGCCTGTGCGGGGGGGGGGGGGGGGGGGGGGGGGGGGGGGGGGGGGGGGGGGGGTGCGGGCTCGGACCCCAAACCAGGAAAAGACGTGACGAGGCCTGTGTTCTTGGAGCTTGAGACTTGGGGCTGAGGTCTTGAAGATTGATGCTTGAGGCTGGGGT